>NC_142158.1:23406718-23707812 GCF_024610735.1 Ursus americanus | reverse complement strand
ACTGGGCTATTCTTTCCCACCTGCAAGAAAATGAGGGAAAATCTGTTGATTAACAAGACTATACCCTACAGAGCAGCTACATTTTCATGGAATTCTCTGTAGATTCACAAACTTAATTTCATCAATTCATCAGACCTTGACTGAGTCATATAATCCAATCTTCAACAGACTGATGTATTAGTTATGAAGCCATTTAACTGAAAAATGAATAAATAAACCACACACAAAAATAACAGCCACCAACATATCCTCCTACTGTGTAGCATTAAAACCACCAAGTGCTTTAATTAGGTATTTTTTAAAATTATTTTATCACGGAGAGGGAGGAGGAGTTGATTCTTGTTAATTGTAAGGAAAAGAAAATTATGGACACTATTAAAAAATTCCATACAATGTAAAATTAAAATAACTAAATCCCACTACTGAGAGATAACCACTTAGATATTTTATTTTAATCCGGTCTTTTTTTTATATATATACACACAGAGTCACCATTTTTCCCTAAATAATTGGCATAAGATTGTTAGTCCCTTACTATAAAATTTGACTTATCATCTGATTATAAAACTGAAGATTTGGTAGGAAAGAGACACGAAATTCAGAGTTAGTTCTAGGAAGACTTTCCTAACAGATACGAGTTTTTCTGTAATGCAGATATATACGCCGTTGGAGGTACCTGAGTGGCACCAGATTCCCAAGGTCAAAGAGGCCATGACTTGTGGCCTCACTCTCTGTCTGGTTTGGAGCAAGGATGACAGCCTTCCCTTTGAGGGGCATGGCATGCCAATCAATTATTCATCTGAGCCTACATCTTCCTATCCACATGTGTGGGTTCTTCACTTCAACCAGATGTCAGGAAGCACAGCTCGTCTTCTTGGGGTGCTCCATCTGACTCGCCTCATTTCTGAACAAATCCCCACAGCTGAATCATCTTTAATGAAAGGGTAATAGACTGGGGTCTTCTTGGAAACCAAGGCTCAAGCCAACAATATAAAGTAACCAACATGGTGCTTCCCCTTCTTTTCTCAAGACTGACGGCAGTGGGAGATGGAAAGTACAGTACCAGGCTTCATCCTCAACCACCCTTTATGTCTCAGTTAGTTTTGGTCTAAGAAGGTCATCTTTTCCATAAAGAGCATCATGTCTCCCACGGAAGCTGCCCGTCTAACACTTTAATAGTCTGGGACCATTTCAAATCAACGTTAAGTAGTATAGCAATCCTGAAAACAGGAGAACTTAAAAATCAGTTTCTAAATTATTAGATACATTTAGCTAAGACAGCCATACTTCTCAGCACTCTGTCTAGCAGGTCATATCACACACTCATCCATCTTTTAAATGTCCGTTTCAGGGGACCTGGGTGGCTCAATCGGTTAAGCCTCCACTCTTGATTTCAGCTCAGGTCATGATCTGAATTGAATCTCACTGCCAGGAGATCAAGCCTCGCATTGGGCTCCACGCTCAGAGGGGAGTCTGCTTCTCCCTCTGTCCCTCCCCGCCACACAAACGCATACACTCTCTATAAAATAAATAATATTTTTTTTTTAATGCCAGTTTTAAACAGAACTTTTTTTTTTTTTTACAGAGAGAGAGCACAAGTAGGGGGAGCAGCAGGCAAGGGACAGGGAAAAGCAGGCTTTCCACCGAACAGGGAGCCCGATGTGGGGCTCGATCCCAGGACTCGGGGATCACAACCTGAGCTGAAGGCAGACGCTTAACGACTGAGCCACCCAGGTACCGCTAAACAGAACTTTTTTTAAAAAAATTCACTTCTACCAATACAAGTTCCAAGTCTAAAGTCCTTTTTATTTTCCTTTGGAGGTAGCAGATCTGAGTAAAAAATAATTTGTGAGACCAGCCTCTGAACTCAGGAACATTTTAACCTGATTGAGTTGAACATAATAGGTACTCCCAAGGCCACAGTTCTCTGAGAAGAGGGGTTCATTTTGAGAAAGGTAGGGTATCATCATCCTGGCGATTTCTCCCTCCCCACACTCCATACCCAACTTGGTAACATCTAGGGAGTCTCAGGCTCCAACAACAAGGTACAGAAGCCTAAAGTACATTGAAATGTTAACTGAAAAATAAAGGAATCCTGTTCATTTCATGAGTTCACAAATCAAACTCAACTATATACATTTATTTCTCAACCACAAAACCCAATCCATGGCTTTCGTTACTGACTTATGATATTCTTTACCTTTTATTTAACAGTGGAAAACACTCATCTAAGCAATTGTGAAAATATGCCTTTTATATCAAATGGACATAATGTTAAGTATTTTACTTGCTAACTGTTTTTACCGACACTTCGTTATCTATTCTTCCACATCCATGGTTAAATTTCATCAAATGATTTCAAAAGAAAAAAGGTTACTTCCAAGTCCCAATCTCTTAATTTTGATCTGTCAGTGTTCCCTTTCAGTGGCTGCCCAGAATGCTGATTTTCCTTTGACGGAGCTCCAGTGATCCTGGGGACCAGGCTGTGAGCGGCAGCCTACCAGAAGCTGAAGTGAAAACAGGGAGTTATAAGACTTTTAGCTTCCTCAAAAGGGCCACTGGGTAAAGAAAGTAGAGGAAGACTGTTTTAAGGAGTGACTATCAAAATACACATATTTCCACAAGGCAGTCCTGCATCTGAGTGTGTATTTGGGCACCCCAGTGCTTGAACTAGGAGAGGTTACTATGGAAAAAGCCATTTCCTTTCTTTCCAGGAATGATTATAAATAGTGGCAGTTCAACAAAGCTAAAGAGAAAGAGACTTGACAGACCTCGCACAACTGCCGATGTTAGATGTTACTAGAAAACTCTGAAATATCCTCAAGGAAATGATCAACCCGGTGCTGCTAAATCCCTACTGACCAAATGCATCATCGCCATCTGTCCGTCTAGTTATCGATGTATCTGTTGTCTCACACACGATAGAGAAAGGCTTCAAGTTCATCCTTCTGATAGACATTTTATAATTCTAAATTTTAAAAATGAATAGCTGAATAAGGATGTGGGGAAATGGAAAGGCTTATACACTGCTGGAAGAAGTAAGAGGATTTGAGTAATATCCAGCAAAGCTGAAAATAAGCATATTCATTAACCCAAAATTTCACTGAGAGAAGCTATACCCTGAAGTAACTCCCACATGCTCACGCAAGGACACAAGTACGATTGCAAAGCTCCTTGTAATTCCACTGTTGAGACTGGAAATAATCCAAATGTCCATCACCACATGAACAAACGAAGTGTAAACTTATTTAATGGAGTACTACATAGCTATTAAAATGCATGAAGAAGAGATGGGCCAACACGAATAGATCTGTAATACAAAATTTTGAGTGAGAAGAAAAATATCTGAAAAATATTTGAGAGTGTGAAACTGTTTTTTAATGTTAGAAACTTATAAAACATACACAGACATACACACATAAAAGATAAACACCGAATTCTTAACAGCAATGACTTTGGGTAGAGAAGCAGGAGAATAAAACCAGATAGCAGATGACAGGGAATTTCACATTTTCAGAAATATTTTATTTCTTAAAAAAAAAAAAAAATCTAAAGAGCATGTGACAATACTAACATTTAATCATTTTCTGTGGAATGTTCAGCAGTATTGCTCTATTACATTATGTATTTTATGTGTTATTTTTGTCAAAACTAAAATCAGAAAGTACACAACTTAGTGTAAAAATAAAAATAATGGTCATCTCTATAAATCAATAGTTTCTCTCTATAAATGTGGGGTCTGTTATTACATGCGTAACACTCAAATATGAAAGAAGAGCCTTCTTCAAACTATCCTAAGTGGAAAATCTCTGATGAGAAAGAGTAGCCTTTACAAAGAAGGTCATCATGCAAAATTCTTAAAAAAAAAAAAAAAAACAGCTTATAAATTTAAGGCATTAATGTGTTTTTCCCCTTTACTACTTGAAGAATTATATACTACATGTTTAAAAACACAGCAAAAAAAGGAAAAATGAAAAGAAAAAAAGTATAAAATGTAAAATCAGAGATAATTCTCCTAATTCCTAATGCTAGTCAATTTATCACTGTTAATTGAAGACCATCTGAATGGTACGGTGGGAATAAAAGATTTTTGTTAAGCATATAAACTGATTTACAAAACAATACCTAACTAAGAAGTAGTTAAGCTGATTTTTTAAGGAATCAAATAGGTAAGGTCAATAATACCCTGAACTAGAAATTACTCATCAGATTGACTCCAAAATATCATTTTAGATACTTAGTACACAGCCAATAAGCAAACCAACTACCACTGTCCTTGACAACAAATGTATCCTCCTCTTGATTAAAATGTACTTAGTACACAATTGCATGTCAAGAAGTTTGAAACATGTTTCCTTTCTACGTATTTACATTTCATTTATAATCACACCACCTGAATGCTTTGACAAGGACTGTACTGTTAGAATGAAATAATGTTCATTTTGCTCTAGTAAGAAATGTTCAAAGTTATATAGCCCATCTTTTTGCTCACATATTCCTATATCAGTCCTTCTCCCCTCCCCCTCCTTCTCTTCCTCCTCACCAACATCATCATCATCAGTTCTGAAGCACTAGCCTGTTGCTAAGCCCTTTCCATACATGTTGTCTTTTCTTTTTTTTTTCTTTCCTTTCCTTTTTAAGATTTTATTTATTTGAGAAAGAGTGAGAGAGAGGGCACATGCAGGGGGAGAGGGAAGGGCTGAAGGAGAAGCAGACTCCCCACTGAGCAGCGAGCCTGTTGCGGGGCTCGATCCCAGGACCCTGAGATCATGACCCGAGCAGAAGGCAGACACTCAATCGACTGAGCCACCCAGGCACCCTCCATACATCTTTTCATCTGATTCCTACTATGGCTTCATGAAGTTAGTTCGGTCATTATCCTCACTTTGCAAACAGGCAACTGAGAAGAGAGATATTAAAATAACTCATCCAAAGTCACAAAGATTCAGGAAATAGGAGAACGGTGATTCATCCGACTGCAGAAGTACTTGGAACCATTACACATTCTACATACGACCAAAGAGAAAAGCCTGGAAACAATATAGATAAATGCAGCTACGTACACAACAGAAAATTACGCAATATGGCAAATACGCTTTAAAACTGACATTATTTTCCCTCAGGGTCAGGCCCTCCCCACTCAGATAATCCAGCCTCCACATTCCATATATCTTTTACTCTTTATCGTAATTATTGAAAAACAGTTGCTACAGGCATGAGATCTAAATCGAATATGCCAAGAACCATTTAGATATACAGTGTGGAGGCAGGTGCATTGAACCCTATTGTTCTTTTGCTCCGAGGCAAGCAAAAGGCCAGCAAACACCTCATTGGCAGTAAGCTATAAGCTGCATTCAGTGCAGCAACTTGAATGAATCATGATTATCTTACTGACTCCAGTCAAAACCCCAAAGAATTTAGTACCTGATTAAGATGTCCTAATGTGCTTCTTTGTGATGCCAAGTCAAAAAGATCAGCTATTAAAAATGAGGCTGCACAAAGAGCTGCATAGTTGGGATCATTCCAGACCCACCTACAGGGTAATGCTATTTTGCTTTCAACAGCTGCTTCTCCTTACCTGAGGTGAGGCAGGTGCGGGACAAAAGCAGCAAGCGACTCTCCACCTGCTCCCTCAAATTCAACGCAGGTAAGTCAGTAAAACTGACCTTTGTGAGCCCGTCACCGAGAGCAGATGTTTAGTGGAAGACCTGGAGGTTCTCATCCACTTGACTTTGCCTCCGCTGACTTTCACTCAAATTACCCAATCTGATCAGAATCTATTAACACAGATGCAACTGCTCCCTGAAAGTTTGGTCCGCCTAGAAACACCCTGTCAGGAAATGCAGGGACAAAATCTTAGCAGACCAAGGGAGACACGGAAACTCAGGATGAAGGAAATGAAAACTCTTTACATCAATTTTAAAGTAAGAACTGCTTTATTAATTCTGGGGGTTTGTGCAGAAGGGTTATAAGCATATATGGTAACTTTTTATTAGAGAAGAAAACTTCAACTATATACCCAAGTAGACAGTAAAGGATAATGAGTCCTCACGTACTCACGAACCAGCTTCAACAACTATAACCCAGGGCCACCCATCCATAGGGCCTCTCGCACACCCCATCCACCCCGGCCACGGATTTTTGAGGCAAGTCACAGGTTATGTCATTTCATCCATAAATACTTCATTATTACCACACCTCCTCAGCATTCAGTTTTTTAACCGCCCATTTTTTGCAGTCTGTTTGAGTAAGGATCCATGTATGATCCACACACTGCAATTTTCTCTTTAATTGTGTCATCTGTGAGGTTGTCCTTCCATCTCTCCCTCTCCCTACCACCCCCCTCTCTGGCCCCCCCACCTCTACTTTATGAAGAAACTGTATCTTCGCTCCTGTCAAGTTTCTCACGTCTGGACTTGACTAAGAGCACCCCGGAAGTGTAGTTTAGCATGGCCCGTGTCTCCTGCATTACCTTAATCAAATTTGAGCCCAACTTTTTGGTAAGGTTTCCTCATGGCTGGTGATGTGGAAACAACTCTTTCTTTTTTTTTTTTTTTTTTTTTAAGATTTTACTTATTTGAGAGAGAGAGAGAGAGAAAAGAGAGAAAACAAGCAGGGGGGAGGGACAGAGAGAGAGGAAGAAGCAGACTCTCCACTGAGCAGGGAGCCCGATGCAGGACTCCATCCCAGGACCCTGGGATCATGACCTGAGCCGAAGGCAGATGCTTAACCGACTCCGCCACCCAGGCATCCCCAGAAACAACTCTTTTTAACAGAGATAAACAAGAAACAAAAGTCACAAAAGTGCTAAAGAAGAGGAAAGACAAAAAACAACAGAAACTTGAAGGATACATTCAGTGAAAGCAGAGTTGGGGGAAGAAAATCTCTGGAGGTTAAAGAATCAATTTTAAAAATGAAAACAGGCAATCATTAAAAAGGGGACGAGCCCCATCAGCACCCTGGAAGTCAGCAGGTCGAGCAGCACAGGGTGAAATGTGAAGGAGCGGAGGTTGCCTGATAACACCGCTTGGCATCACTTTCCATGTCCACACAGCAGGATTACTGCCTCGTGGTGAGGACAGGCTACAGCACGCCCACGGGCCTGCTGCGAATGAGCCATCAGGCCAGAGCCTTCCAACCAGTCTGCAGTTCAAGATCGCTAGTGCTGCACCACTGGTGAGCAGATAACTGGAGGGAGGACAGAGGCACAGGGCTACCGCTGCACATCCTTACTGGAGAAAACGCCTACCGGCCCCCCAGACTTCAGCCAAGCAAATTCCCAGCCAAGGCATGGGCTCCAGAATCTTTGGGTTTAAAGCCTGACCCTTTCACTGCCTATCTTTGTGACTGAGGGCAAGTTATTTGTCCTCTCTGAAACGGATTCCTTATCCGTAATACGAGATCATAACAGCACCTCCAGCTTTGGTGAGGATTAGACAAGTACCACAACCAGTGGTAGAACAGTGATTGGAAGACAGCAACTGATAAAATCGTACATTGTTTTTATCATCGTCACATTGAATCAAGCAATTGCTGGTCACCACTAAGGATTACAAGAGTATTTTCCGTCCAGTGCCTTCACCAACCATCAGAAAGCAACATTTCCCAATTTGACACAATTTACTTGATGTACTTGTTGAAAGGACAAATTTCATGACCTCCATTCCCCCTCCCCCCCCCCCCCCGCTGAGGCAGAACCTCCAGGAGGAGAGTCTAGGGAATATATATTTTGAATGAACACTACAGGCGCTCCTTATTTGAAGCAATATAAAAGAATCACTGGAGAGCTCAGGAAAGAAAAATCTGGACGTCATCAGAAGGTTCTGAACACAACTATATTTTCCATCAAGAATAATTGAAGTTAAACGGACATCAAGAGAAAAATGTGATTTTATGCATATTCTTTCATTCCTGAAAATATATCAGATTATCTATTGCACACTATTTCTTCCATTACCTTTGCTGAGGGTTTTTTTTGTTTTTTTTTTTTTTAAACAACCACTTACAATGTTCAAATCTGGGCACCAACAATTTTGTCATTAGAGAGGACATTCTGGAGAAATGAAAGCTTCCTTAAACCCCATGTGTACATCTTGCTTAGAGTCTACAAATTGATATCCAAGCAATAAGAGACATCAAGCAAGCTGTAGCTTCAAGCACCTGCTATTCACATATGCGGTGAGTGCGCTGTGCAACATCGGGCTGTGCCGCCCCCGGCCAATGGTGACAGCCCATAAAGTACGTCACTGCGTGACTGTCACCGAAGTCCATGATTATTTTTTTTCTTTATATCATGAACTAGAGTTTTTTATTTGATGCAAAATTTACATAAAATGAAATGCGCAGATCCTAAGTGAGTTTTTGGCAAAAATAACCTACACTCCTCTCAAGACAGAGAACATTAGCACTCCTCTGAAACCTGAACTTATGCACCCGTCAATCTCCACTACTCCCTCTCCCGCCATATCCCAGAGGCAACAAATACATTGAAAATTTCCCCGTTGTGGATTAGTTCTGCCTGTTCTAGAGATTCCTATGAATGGAATCATGCCCTGGGTACTTTCTGTGTAATGCTCCTTTCATTATGTTTTTGAGATAAATCCCTGTTATTTCTTATTTATTCCTTTAAATGCTAAATAATATTCCATTGTGGGGCACCTGGGTAGCTCAGTCAGTTGTGCATTTGCCTTCAGCTCAGGTCATGATCTCAGGGTCCTGGGATCAAGCCCCGCGTCAGGCTCCCTGCTCAGTGGGGAGTCTGCTTCTCTCCACCCTTCCTGCCTTTCCCCCACACTTGTGGTGGCTTGCTCTCTCTCTATAATAAATCTTTAAAAAATAATAATACTCCATTGTGTGAGTAAACTACATTTTGTTTATCCATTCCTCTGTTGGTGGACACATGCACCATTTCCAATTTTTCTAGCTACTATGAATAAAATGGCTACAAACATTCCTGTTAAGTCTTTTGTGACCATTTGTTTTCATTTCTCTTCAGGAAAATGAGTAGAAATGCTGGATCTTTAGGAAAGTACATGCTTACTTTTGTAAGAAACTGGTAGACCTCTTCCTAACTGGCTGGGAACCCCATTTCCCAGCAATAATGTATGGAAGTTTCAGTTGCTCCACATCCTTTCCAATACTTAGTGTTGTCAGTCCTTTAACTCCTGGCTATTTACTGAATGTACAGCAGTATCTTACTGTCATTTGAATTTGCATTTCCCTGATGATTCATGATATTGAACACTTCTAAGTGGACTTACTAGCATTTGTAAGTCTTCTTTTGTGAAGTATCTGTTCAAATTTTTTGCCTATTTTAAAATTCAGTTGTCTATTATTGGATATCAATCGTTTGTCAAATAAATGTCCTTTTTTTAAGGTTTTAAGAGAGAGAGGAAGCAGACTCTCCACTGAGCATGGAGCCCAGGATCACAATCTGACCCAAAATCAAGAGCTGGCCTCTCAATGACTAAGTGGCCCAAGTGCCCCCAAATAAATGTCTTATAAATATTTTCTCCTAGTATCTGGCTTGACTATTCGTTTCATCAGCTTTTAATTTTTATTTTACATTTCAGTGACATTTATTATAATCACAACATTGGGCAACTATTACCCGTATCAATGTCCAAAACTATGTATCACCCCAAACAAAAACTCCTTATTCCTCCTTGCCTCAGTCCCTGCTAACCTCTAACCTACTCATTGTCTTTATGAATATGTCTACTGAAGATACTGTATATACATAGAATCAAACAGTATTGGTCCTTTTGTATTTAGCTTATTTCATACAGCACAAAGTTCTCAGGGTTCATGCTGTACCAAGTATCAGAACTCCATCCCTTTTTATGGCTAAATAAATATTAAATTGTATGTATATACCACATTTTCTTTATCCACTCGTACGCTGATAGACATTTAGGTTGTTTCCATCTTTTGGCAATTGTGAATAATGCTTCAGTAAACATGGAAACAAGTACCTGAGTACCTGTTTCCAATTCTTCCAGTGTAGAGTGAGGGATAAAACTGCTACATCATATGGTAATTCTACATTTAACTTTTTGAGGAAGAGCCACGTTTTACATTCCCACCAGCAATGAATGTGTTAGAAGCTCTCCCTGTCCTCACCAACATTTGTTATTTTCCATTTCGTAAACTACAGTCATCTCAGCTGGTGTGAAATGACATCTCTCAGTGTGGTTTTAATTTGCAATTTTCTAATGCCTGCTTTTAAGCAGCTTTTCACGGACTTACCTTCTTCAAAAACTGTCTATTCAAATCTTTTGCCGATTTTCTAATTGGGTTGTCTTTTTGTTGCTGAATTGCAAGAGTTCTTTATATATTCTGGATATTAAATTCAACAAATTTGACACATTTTCTCCCATTCTGAGGACTATCTTTTCAGTTTCCTGATAATGTCCTTTGATGCATAAAAGTTTCAAATTTTGATGAAGCCCAATTTATCTATTTATTCTTTTGCTGCTTGTGTTTTGTTGACATATCTAAGACACCATTGATAAATCCAACGTAAAGGGGATTTATCTTTATGCTTTTTTAAAAGGGTCTTATTGTTTTAACTCTTTTTACATATGGTGTGAGGCAAGGGTCTAACTTCATTCTTTGCATGTGGAAATCCAGTTGTCCCAGTACCATTTGGTGAAGAGACTATTCTTTCCCCATTGAATGAACTTGGTACCCTTGTTAAAAATTAAGTTGGCCATAAAGGTATGGGTTTATTTCTGGAATGCCAATTCTATCCCATTGATCTGTATGTCTATACCTATGGAGATACCACACTTTTGATCACTCTAACTCTGTAGTAACTTTCAAAATTGGGAAGTGTGAATCTTCCAAATCCCTTCTTTTTAAAGATGGTTTCAGCTCTTTGAGATTTGTGTTTTTTGTTTTGTTTTGTTTTGTTTTGGCAATTCCACATGAATTTGAGAATCAGCTTTTCCATTTCTGCAAAAACAGCTGTCAGAATACTGATGCCTTGTGCTGAATCTGTAGATTGCTTTGAACAATACTGACATCTTAATATTAAAAGTCTTACTATACATAAACACAAATACCTTCCCATTATTTAAGTCTTCTTTAGTTTCTTTCAGTAATGTTTTAAGTTTCAAAGTGTATAATTCTTTCACCTTCTGGTTAAATTTATTCCCAAATATTTTGTTCTTTTAGATGCTACTGTAAATGAAATTGCTTTCTTAATTTCATTTTTGGATTGTTCACTACTAGTGCACAGAAAAACAACTGGTTTTATGTGTTGACTTTGTAACCTACAACTTTTTTAGCTTTAGTTGCTTTCTTAAAGATTCTTTGAGCTATTCTGTATATACAACAATTTCACCTGTAAATAAAGGAAGTTTTATTTCTTCCTTTCTAATTTTGATGGATTTTACTTTTTTTAACCTATCTAATTGCTCTGGCTAGAACTTCCAGTGTAATATTAAACAGCAGTGGTGGAAGTAAGGATCTTTGTCTTGTTCCTAATCTTAGGGGGAAAGCTTTGAGTATGCTGTTAGTTGTGGGTTTTCATAAATGCCCTTTATCATCTTGAGAAAGTTCCTTTCTATTTGCACGGTATTTTGTTTTTTGTTTTTTTAGTGGTTTTGATCATAGAGAGGTATTGGATTTTGTCAAATGCCTTTTCTGCATCAACTGAGATGATCATTATTGAATGTGGTATTTTTTTAATTGAAGTAAAATTAACATACAAAATTATATTAGTTTCAGGTGTACAATATAATGATTCAACAATTCTATACATTACTCATTGCTCAACACAGTAAGTGCACTCTTCATCTCCTTTATCTGTTTCATTCACACCCCCTACTCACCTCTCCTCTGGCAACTACCAGTTTTTCTCTGTATTAAAGAGTCTGTTTTTGTGTTTCTCTCTTTTTTCTTTGTTTTTTTTCTTAAATTACACATGTGAAATCATGTGGCGTTTGTCTTTCTCTGTCTGACTTATTTCATTTAGTATTAGACCCTCTAGATCCATCCATGTTGTGGCAAGTGGCAAGATCTCATCCTTTTTATGGCTAAGTAACCTAACACTGTGTGTGTGTGTGTGTGTGTGTGTGTGTGTGTGTGTGTGTGTGTATCACTTCTTTATCTATTCATCTATCTCGGGACACATGAGTTGCTTCCATATCTTGGCTATTATAAATAATGCTGTGATAAACAGGAAAGCATGTATCTTTTTGAATTACTGTTTTTGTTTTCTCTGGGTAAATATCCAGTACTGAAATTACTGGGTTGCTTGGTAATTCTACTTTTAATTTTTTGAGGAACCTCCATATTTTTCTCCACAGTGGTTGCCCAGTTTGCATCCGCACCAACAGTGCACAAGGGTTCCATTTTCTCCACATCCCCACCAACACCTGTTATTTCTTGTCTTTTTTATTTTAGCCATTCTGACAGATGTGAGATGATCTCGTTGTGGTTTTGATTTGTATTTCCCTGATGATTAGTAATGACTGAGCATCTTCTCACATGTCTGTTGACCATGTTATGTCTTCTTTCAAAAAAATGTCTATCCAGGTTCTCTGCCTATTTTTAATCAGATATTTGAGGTTTTTTTGGTGTTGAGTTGTATGAGTTCTTTATGTATTTTGGATATTAACCCCTTGTCAAACACATCATTTGCAAATATCTTCTTCCATTTAGTAGACTGCTTTGTCATTTTGCTGATGGTTTCCTTTCTGTGCAAAAGCTTTTAATTTGGTGCAGTTCCAATGGTTTAACTTCGCTTTTGTTTCTCTTGCCTGAGGAGACATATTTAGAAAGATATTTCTATGGCCAATGTTTAAGAAATTACTGCCTGTATTTTCTCCTAGGAATTTTATTATTTCAGGTCTCACATTCAGGCCTTTAATCCATTTTGAGCTTATTTTTGGATTTGGTTTAAGAAAGTGGTCCAGTTTTATTGTTTTGCATCTTGTTGCCATCTGGTTTTCCCAGCACCGTTTGTTGAAGAGACTACCTGTGTCCCACTGCATACTCTTGCCTCCTTTGTTGTAAATTAATTGACAACATATGTGTGGGTTTATTTCTGGGCTTTCCATTCTGTTCCATTGATCTATGTGTTTGTTTTTGTGCCAATACCATACTGCTTTCATTACTATAGCTTTATAATATATCTTAAAATCTGGGACTGTAATACCTCCTGCTATGTTCTTCTTTCTCAAGATTGCTTGGGGTATTCAGGGTCTTCTGTGGTTCCATATAAACTTTAGTATATTTGTTCTAGTTCTGTAAAAAAGGTTGATGGTATTTTCATAGGGATTGCATTAAATTTGTAGGTTGCTTTAGGCATTATGGCTATTTTAACAATATTGGTTCTTCCAATCCATAAACATGGAATATCTTTCCTTTTGTCTGTGTCATGCTCAATTTCTTTAATTGATGCTTTATAGTTTTCAGAGTACAAGTCTTTCACACCTCCTTGGTTAAGTTTATTCTTAGGTATTTTATTATATGTTGATGTATTATACTCATCAATTTTCTATGTTTAACCATCCTTGCATTCCTGGGGTAGGTCCCACTTAGTGGTGGTGTATAATCCTTTGAATATGCTATGGAATTTGAACTCCTAGTATTTTTGCTAAGGATTTTGCCAACTATATTCTTACATAAACCTGGTGTGTAATTTCTTCTAATGTCTTTGTATGGCTTTGATATCAGGGCAATGCTGACCTAGGAGAATGAATTAAAAGAATTTCTCTCCTCTTCTTCTTTTTAAAAACATTTGAGAAGGACTGGTATTAATTTTTCTTTAAATGTTTGGTAGAATTCACCAGGGAAGTCATCTGGACTTGGACTTTTCTTCACAGGGTATAAATAGTTTTTCAGTAAAATCCTTTGAAAGATTTCCTCCCATCATGTTATTATACAACTTCTAAATGCACAGAAAAAGTTGAAATAATTTACAATGAACCCCATATAACCACCACCTAAATTGTGATCAACATTTTACAACACTTATTTTTTAATTTCAAAGTATGATGCAGACATCAGTACACTTCACCCAAATATTTCAGCAAGTTTATTATCAACCTGAGCTGCCACTAGTTACATGTGGCTATTTATTTGTAAATTAATTAACAATAAAACATTCAATTGTTCAGTTGCATTAGCCACATCTCAATGTTCAATAGGCACATATGGCCAATGGTTACAAAAACATTGTTGTCATATTCACAGATTCTGTCCACATTCAAGGGGAGGGGATTACATAAGTTATGTAGAGCAGAGGGTGAGAATCTTGGGGACCACATTTCAATGCAACATGTGGGAAGAGACAGATGCCTGGAATTAGTCATACTTGTCTTGACTAAAATCCAACAACTGGTTAAAAAGAAGAATTCAGAGAAATATGAGAAGAGGCATATGCCTGTAGCTCCAATCCCATCCCTCACTGCTCCATTTCCCATCCAGCCACTTACTGAGACTTGGGTTTTGCCGTTTCCTTCAGCATGGATTTAGGAAGATTCTTTTGGAAGAATCATTGGTGGGGCCCTACAACAATTTGTGTCAGAACTCTTGTAATATTTAAATTATCTCATTTTGTCTATGCCTCACAAATGACTGTAGACTTTTCTACTACAAAGAACGAGCAAAGAAAACACACAGCCTATAAAAATTCAGCAGGAAAAGAGAAAAATCAAAATGCGAAAGAAGAAACTAATTCTCACAATATGAAATGTAAATCAAAAACATTTTTTTCAGTTCTGAAACTTGTTCTAAATAAGAACACAGAAAAGGACACTGACTCTAGAAATCAGAGGAATCCATTATTAAAAGAAAATACAGCACAATAAACAAAGACTACATGAAAATGAAAAACTGGTGAAAAAAATAAGAAACTGGGGCGCCTGGGTGGCACAGTGGTTAAGCGTCTGCCTTCGGCTCAGGGCGTGATCCCAGCGTTATGGGATCGAGCCCCACATCAGGCTCCTCCGCTATGAGCCTGCTTCTTCCTCTCCCACTCCCCCTGCTTGTGTTCCTTCTCTCACTGGCTGTCTCTACTCTGTCGAATAAATAAATAAAATCTTTAAAAAAAAAAATAAGAAACTACCTTGGAAATGTTCTCACAAAAATCTGTATGTGAATGTTGACAGTGACTTTATTCATAATTGCCAACACCTGGAAACAATCCAAAGATCCTTCACCTATCTGGTGATCAGATAAGCAAATTGTGGCACATTCATACTGTGGAATACTACTCGGCGATAAAAAGGAACAAAGAGGCTACAATATGGATGAATCTCAAACACCTTACGCCAAGTGAAAGAAGCCAGACTCACAGGGCTAAATACTATATGATTCCAAAAACTGTAAGAATAGAAAACAAATTTGTGGTTCCCAAGGCTTGCAGTGAGAAGAGGGTTTGACTACAAAGGGACAAGGAGGACATTTTTACAAAGGGTACAGCTGTTTGGTATCTTGATTGTAGTGGCAGTTACGATTTCCAAAAAGATTAAATTTTAAAAAAGTATTTAATTTGGAGGCAAGAAACTGGAGGCTTGAGATTACATAAAAATGAATGGAGACTTAAATAAAACCATAACAACAACAACAACAACAACAACAAAGTAACAGCAACATGCTAGCAGATAGGAAAAACATTTTAGAGAGCCATTTTAGGAGCAAGTGGAGCTCAAAGAGAAAAATAGAAATAATATGGTTGCTTACCTAGAAAGCCCAAAAGAATCAACTAAAAAGCTACAGGGTTAATAATTAATGAGAAAGTTCAATCAAATGTCTAGATAAATATAGCAAAATCAATAGCCTGCCCATCTACATGTGATAAAGTCAGAAAATATAACAGAAAAAGAGAGTCCATTCACAAGAAGAAGGGTATGCTAACAATGAATTCTTAGTAAGAAATGTACAGGATAGAGAGTCAAAAATGGAAGCTTATAGATTTATATATCATATATACAGAATATATGCTTGTAAATATGTAAGTAAAGAACGAATCATGTGCCAATGGAGAAAAGAAGGTCTCTTTTCAGTGTTTCTTGAAGTAAAATCCCAAACCAGCAGCATGATTATCATCTCACAACTTGAAAGAAATGCAAATACTCAAGCTCTACTCCAGACCCACTGACTCATAAACTCTGGGGATGGGGCCCAGCAACCTGTGTTTTTTACAAGCCCTCCTAGCGACTGAGAACCAAGATGCTGATGTTGTTGGATTGGGATCACACTTGGATGGAGAACCTCTGGTCCACTCAGTGAATAATCAACTTTCAAGTATGTTTTCAGACCCACATTATATATGAATCCAGGGGCTTAATGTATTCTGCATAAGTTATAGGTCACAGAGAAATGTATAAATAACAGAAAAGCCAGTATTACAATACATTATGGCATCTCAGTTTTATACTAAAATGTTGTAAAAACTGAAAGAACTTAGTTTCTTTGATAGGGTTTAAAAAAAAACATATGTAGAACTACTTACTATTACCTCACATTCCCACTCTTAAGTATTCTGGAGCCCTTGGCAAGCTCCTTCATGTTGATGCATAAGGGAATTAATTACAGAAATGCCAATGTAAAAGAATATGCCTGAGTGATATGTGAGACTCAGAATACATACACACACACATATATACACATATATATACACATATATATATACGTATACACATATATGTATATATGTGTGTATATGTGTATACGTATATATGTATATACATGTATATATGTACATATACATGTATGTACGTATATGTATGTGTATATATGTACATGTGTGTATATGTGTATATATATAGTTGAGTTATTTATATATATAAATAACTCAACTATTAAAGTCACAACCTCTGAAATAATTAAAACTAACCATCTTGGTGCACAAAACAACGTCTTCTGACAGGAAGACGATGGCAAGAACATGGCAGAAACTCTGCTCATAAGACCCAGAGAGGTCTGAAGCTGAGGAAGACAAGAGGCAGGTGGATTTAAAATGCAGGAAACAAAATATTAAGAAAGGCTGGAAAGACAAAAAGATAATCAGGATCAAATTTTCATGCTGACAACAGTCAGGGTAAACCTTTCAGTTGAGTGTGAGGACAAGGCTCTATAAAAACGTGTTCACCCTCTTGGTTTGGGTAGGTGTGACTCTCTTATCGAACATGACTCCAGGACGCAGGCAGCAAACAGCAGGGACCACTGAAGAGAATGGGAATCACAAGTCCAGGGAATCAGGGATGACTTTTAGAGCCAGAGAGGTAAGAGAAGTTGGAGGAGGCTGGGAGTGAGAAGTGTGGGAAATCCGGTAAGGTTGGGAAGGGATGTGCTGGTATCAAGTGCTGAAGGAGAACGAAGTTTAAACTTCAAAGCCCCCAGCAGAGACAAGAGTAAACCTGCCCCCCATGAGATCCACTCGTGCTTCCCACGTGAGTCTCTGAATCTCAGGTTCTTCATCTATAAAAGTAGGAGTAATGTCTATACTCTACCCAAACCAACAGTTTTGAGGGTTAAATGTCCTACAAACTGTTGAAATACCTTATACACCACAGACAGGACATATTATTTATTGAGAGCTTTTTTTTCTTTTTTTTTTAAGCATATATGAGCAGTTTTCAACCCAAGAGGTGTATTAGTCCGCTCTTCCTAACCATGGAGTACCGATACTTTAAAACCAACTGGAAGTTCTTACTATACCCTCCGCCTCCTAGTGTTCTTCACTGCTTTTAGGGAGCCTTGCATTGTCAGTGTACTAGACGCTCTCTGGCTCCACAGAAATGGGAAGAGAGCCCAGCGGAACATGAGTCTCAAGACTATGCACACAGTTCTCTATCCCCTTAGCAGTGAAACCATCACTGATGGGAGAGTTTTATTTAAAAATAAGCCAACAGATAGGGTTGTTGCGGTTGGCTTCAAAGATTTATTGCTCTAACACTGAAGGAGTCCACAACACTAGTGGAAAAGCTGTTGTAACGTAGGAACAGGGGCAGGGTAGGTTCTGTGGTCGGTCAGCACAGAGAGGGCTGCTCTGTATCAGAGTCTGCAGGGGAACAGGGAGAAGCTTTAGGGATGAACAGGTAAAAAGGGCACTCAATCTTGCCATTCTCAGTTACTCTCTGAAGTGTGAGCCCCCACTGCATCCCACTAGCAAAACTTTAGTTAGAATCTAAATGAGTAAGACACTATATGGGATCCTGACACCAACATCTAACAGCCTAGGAGGGGTGACAAGACAGCAACACTAGGAACTACAATGCCAAGTGGAATAGTGTCAAACGGGGAGAAATCATTTCTAGAAGTCACTGCAAGACCCAAAAACAACGAGGCAACCTTGAGCTTGGCCTGAAGAAATGAAGGAAGCCAGGGCAACAAAGAGATCCATCTTAGTAGAGAAGTCTGAAACACGTACAGAGAAGTATACATAGGTGAGCTTGACAGGAACAGCGGGAAGTGACATGGTTAGGGCTAAGGCTGGAAAGAAGGACCACAAATGGCCTGAATCTCCAGGCTAAGGAGCTAGGGTTGTAATCAGACAAGACCAGACACAGACACTTCAAATAGTCCTGGGCTGAGTCAAAACAACGTAAGACTTTCTGCTTCTGAGAGAAGGAAGGCTCAATGAAGAGTGACCCCACTGCACACACTGAAAATGAGAACCGAGCCATGAGTCATGGGTGGATGAGGAACACTAAGAAATGCACACAGGACCAATTTAGGGTCACAAACAAGCTCTCTGAGTTCACACTGATCTACAGCTGAGGAAGCAGAGTCAGGGCCAGCTGGAGTCATACATGATGAGTCACTAGCAAATCAATGACACAGGTCTTAGCCCTAAGGGAGTGAGCGCAGGCTGGCCTGGATAATGGCCGGACAGGTACATCTCGGTCCTGGGCAGCCTGTGAGGACACCTGGGAATTCTGTGATGGTGAGAGCAGGACAGCGATTTTAGACACCGAGAGATCTGAAAACTCCCAGGATACTTTCATCGTATTGGAGTAAAAGCCCCTTAAGTTTGGTCAGGTCTTAGATCACAGAGGTCTGTAAGTGACATGCACAAATCTGTCAGAGTCGAAATTGCTACGCTCATGTGACACCTGAGGCATTTTCATATCCCTGAGTCATAACTGCTGTTACAAATATATTTTTGGTAAAGTGTTCCGTATTTTGTATCACTGCCTGTGGGAAAGCTTCCCTAACCACACAAGTTTGCCCTATCACAGCACGGACCACATCACAGTGTTAGGCTTGTTTGTTCTGAATTCACAGCACTCCACAGCAACCCCCTTCCAACCCCATCAGAATGTCAGCTCTATGAAGCCAGAACTATGCTGTCACACCATGTCTTCCGATACCTCGCACGTACTATACACTAAATAAATGTGTCAACTGAATACATATATTGACTTTTAGCTGGCTCTGGCTAGTATGTAAATTTTTAGTAACTGGAAGTCTAATTTATAAGAAGACTGACAATAAAGAGGTAAGAGGGACACACACACACACACACACACACACACACACACGGATATTCTGGATCGCTCTGCTACTACTTATAGAATCAGAGTATATTGAGTTTGCATGATCCTGACAGTGTAAGAATGACGAAAAATTTCAGCTCCAAAACAAACAAACTTTCACTAAAAATTTTTCCTTTTGATAAGTCTACACCAAGAGAAAAAATAGTACTAAAAGCATACTAACCAGAAAAGTCATCTCCTACCTATGAAATGAATACACTGCCATTTGGACACAGTATTACAGAGCAAATGGTAAATCTTCACATCTATTTC
Source organism: Ursus americanus (assembly GCF_024610735.1). Taxonomy (NCBI): domain Eukaryota; kingdom Metazoa; phylum Chordata; class Mammalia; order Carnivora; family Ursidae; genus Ursus; species Ursus americanus. Next base: position 23,688,043 of record NC_142158.1, on the reverse strand, counting down.
TTAGTTGCTATTCGAAGTATCACAGATTTTAACAAGAAACAGGTCACCTGCATAAATACAGTTGTATTCCTCCCTTTATGTACACATTTCCCGGGCTAGACAAACAGTATCAGACTGAGGTGGCTTTCCATGGAGTACGAACTGGCTTCACAATTCTACCAGGTAGATAGTATCCCTCTTTCACAGATGAGGACATCTCACAGAGTTGAGGCAATCTGTTTGAGAGGATCACACACCTAACAAGTGACAGAGTCTGAATTCATCATATCTAGGGATGTCTGACTTCCAAGTTCAAATTCTTTCCAAGAAATCATTATCTCCTCTGTGCTCAAAAATAAAAGCCTTGGAAATGAAATACAAGGAGAAAAAAACATTAACTTAATCTAGAGCCCAAGATTTCCCAGCAATGCACAAATATTGTTATTGTGCCTAAAAATATGTCTGCTAGAAGAGACGACTGATAGTTCTTCCTCCCAAGGATGACCCCCACGCTGAGGGGCAGTGGTGTCCTCACTGTTCGGACACCTTTGCAGCAAATCCCCCTCATTTGTCCTGGCAACATCAGTACACAAAACACATCCCTATTTCCTGCCCCAAGTGGAAGATTCTCTGCTACTTGAAACTGTAACGACTTTTCTAACCACCAGTGCAGCCCTGTCAGTTGAAACTACAGGTTCCTTATATTTATAGGCAACTACCCACCAGTGTGTTTAGATCCTGAGTCAGCGGCAAAAACCCCAGCAGCAGCTGGTAAAATGGAATGCTAATTCATTACAGATGGCAAAACACTGCCTACATTTTAATTTATTTACATTTTCAGAAATTTTGAATCTGCAGTTAGATTGCCAAATTATTTTAACATGTAAGTTTAGCCTTTTCAATTCAGTCTGTGCTCAATAAAAATTAATGTTTATATGTTAAAAATTCTTTCAACAAGCCCAATTAGTCCTATAGTCCCACTGTTTATATTTTAAAAGCTATTTAAGCTGGTAAGCCTTTTTTTGAATTTATTATACAAGCCACACACAGAGATGGGACAAAATTAGGCCAAATCAAACCAAAATTTTTCAAATATAACTGTATATATAAGGATAATTTTCAGTACCTTTGTATTTTCCACAATTGCTATGTTTAGTAATGCGAGGCCAATAAATTAATAAATTGTAAGATTATTAAACAGCTTCATAAACCCTGTTTCTTTTTTTTTTCATTAGTTAAGGTAATAGAGACAGAAAACACATTATTACTTGATTTTTAAGAGCAAAGTGAACAGAGAAAGGAAATACCCAAATAAAATGCTTATAGCACTGCTGCCCCCTCCTGGAAACAGTCTTCCAACCCCCCCCCCCACCAACTCAGAAACAATAGTGAAAATGAAATATTTTAAATCTAAATACTGAAACATTCTAAGAGCTTCTATCATTTCTTTCTCTTATCAATTTCAAAGGTCTACAAAGATCTATAATGATCAGATGATATATAACCGTTCTCCTCAAATCCCTAGTGCTTCCCGGGCAATGACCTTGCTACCTACTTATTACAGGGGCTAGGGAACATTCATTCTGAAAGTCTTTAACCTTCCTCCCATCACTTCAAAATTTCTCCGTTACTCTCCTTTCCCCTTTTAGTGTGAGAGTAGGAAGTGTCCTGCCTTCTGTGTGTCTAACCTGACAGTCCTTTCCCACCTGCCTTGAAACCGCTCTCCCATAATACGAGATCCACCTCTCCAGTAAGATTAAACTCTCTACTTCCTTTTACCTTGTCATCTAGAAACATGAATAAAGAGCCCCCAATGTAAGAATATTGTTCCCACCACATGATTTCATCATTCACCACACCATATCTGTTCTCCTTTCCATGGCTAGGGGCACCAAAGGGTGGCTTTTATAGGGCTTTGGCAATCTCCCCCTGACGCCACTCCAAACCCCAATTATTTCCTTCTGCATCTTGGGTCCAATGCCCTTCAAGGCAGTACAAATAAACATAACTCTGAGTGAAATCAGTGTGTTTATTTTAAAACCACAGCTCCCCCACCTGGGACTGCCACCCCTTAAGCCCCTTCTCCATAGAATTCTAGACCAGCCACTACTCCCTAACCTCCAAACCCGAGCCACTTGATTTCCTCACTTCCCCTTAGCTACTCATGTCACTGCAGTCCAACTTCCTCTGCAATCATGCACCAATGGCCTCTCGGAAGTTAAGAGAATCCTGGTCACTTACATTTTTTAAGGCTCCAACAATATTAAAAATTAAGCAAGGTCAAAATGGTGTTACAAGAATTGTAACATGAAACAAAGCAATGCCTTTTAAAACATCTACGGAAATAAATACAATGACTAAGGGCCTTGGTATATGTGAGGCGGGGTCCGTGGTCCGCCTGGGCCTACCTTTGATGGGCCCTGCTCTAAATCACTGATTCTTGGCACCCACTGGAAATAACACAGTGGTGGAGATCATGGGCCGCACGGTAGCAATTTCCTGGCTATGTGAATTGGGCAAGTTATTTAACATCTTTCCGATTCAGTTTTCTCATTTGTAAAATAGAAAAATTATAGTATATACTTCACAGGGTTCTTATGAGACCATGGTTATAAACATAATGGACTTCAAACTGTGCCTGACATATAATAAGTTCTCCTCCTTTCTCTCTCTCCCTCCTCCCTCCCTCTAATCATTCTGATATGTATCTCAATTACTATTCTCATTACCACCACCACCATCATGTCAGTGCTTACAGAAGCAGCCTTCTAGGCCCTGCCCTGGTCCTAGACATCTGTGATAAGAGTTCCCATATCTGCATTTTTGAGAGGCTTCCCAGGTCACTGTCATGCACACTAACGTCTGGAAATGACTACTGTGGTGAAACTTCTTTAACGATAATCAATCACTCAATCAATGGATCAATCCTTTCTTAATCCTACTACTCAATCTCTGTAAAAACAGCTGGCACCTCTTCAGCTTTACCGCTCCAATGCCTAACTCCCAAATTTTTCATTTAAACTTGAACTTTTTTATATATATTTTTTTATTTTTAAGTAATTTCTACATCCAGCATGGCTTGAATTTACAACCCCGAGACCACACAAGTCACTTGCCCTACCGACTGAGCCAGCCAGGCGCCCCTAACCTTGAACTTCTTAAGAGAGACTCAGATGAGAATTTGGAATGGGCAGCTGTATTTTTCTGCAAAGACTTCCAACACTACACTGAGCCCAAGCCTAAAATTATCCTTTCCTCTAAAGCAAGCTGCTCCTGTTTTGATCTCAATTTCCATTACTGACACAACCTTTTCCAGGCATTCAGGTTACAAATCTCAGTCATCTGGGACTGTGTGTATTTTTTCCCTCATTTTCCAATTTTTCAAAATCCATATTCTAAAATATCCTTGATTTCTTTCCAGTAATTACAAAATAATGGTGACGGTTCTTCCACAATTCAGCCTTCATGAACTCCATCACATGCTGCCATGGGCCTAGTGATTCAGATTGTGTGGTGTTCCCGACGGAAACGTGCAAGTCCATCTCTTTCAGTACGTGCTCATGTTATTTCTCCAGCCTAGAATGGGAATGCGCTTTGCTACATTACCATCCACCAAATCCTACATGTCCTTAGAACCCCGGCTTAAAGGTACCTTCTCTATAACCCAGCACCATCTTGAAAGCCAAAATTCATCTTTCTCTACACCCTGATGATTCTTGCTGTTATTTTTACTTAGTTCTGAGCACAATTTTGATAAACAAAACTATAGTAATGAATTAGCCTTTGGAAAGATAATCAGGAAAGTGTGTATTAGGAAAAGTCAGCTTTTCAGAGTACCAAAAAAAAATAAATAAATAAATAAAGTGCTGCTGCTCTAAAATGCACATCTTAAAATATTTTCATTCATACAAAATGCTGAATATGTTCCTGAAAACATGATATATTTTTGTGGCTATTCTCTTCTATAATTAAAGACATATAAAACAATGCAACCATCATCTGTAAGGAATATGCTTGGGTCTCTCCTGTTGCTCCATGCTTGGGCAAAATGATTTTCTAGATTTTATTTTGGACATCTACTGCATCTTGGGCCACTTCATTCAAGAACTCCAAACGTATTGTTCTTAAGCACTCATTGCGCACAGGTAAAGGGACAAATCCACTATTTGTAAACTAAGTGTTACAGGCCTGGGACACAACAGACTTAATAGGAAGTAATACTGATTTATGGAAAGTTCATATTCTAATTCAAATAAAACACGAAGTGTATTTGCAATCATAATCAAGTGACAAAGAACTACTTTGTATAAAACTTTAAGACACGGCGAATCTTACAGGAGGAGATCAATAGAGGTAGAACTGAAAGGCCCACCAACCAGGGGTCTTGGTCAAGGGCCAACATAACACAAACCTGCTGGTCTGAATCATTTTTGGATTATTTTGTTGGTGTTGATACTGTGTTTATTAGCTTCTGTCACTGTTGGTGTTTATATCTTTTCCTTCATTAAGAAGGCATAGGTGAAAGTTACCTATACTCCATCCAAGGATTCCTTTTTTTTTTTTTTAAAGATTTTATTTATTTGTCAGAGAGAGAGAGCACAAGCAGGGGGGAGCTTCAGGCAGACGGAGAGGCAGGCTCCCTGCTGAGCAAGGAGCCCAGTGCATGACTCGATCCCAGGACCCTGGGATGATGACCTGAGCCAAAGGCAGATGCTTAACCGACTGAGCCACTCAGGTGTCCCACTCCACCAAGGATTCTTGCCTTGTGTACAGAAACCCTGAATGTGTTCATGGACAGACATGAGGGGTGGGAGGAAGAATGTCAGAACTTGGATGAGAAAAAAACCCTGCAACTCTGTTTTCACTAATCTTCGGCCAAAATTTGGCATTTCTCCAATTATGAATGTAGGCAACAAGTTATAGGTATCTGCAGCAGCTATGATTCTGTCCATATGAAATTACAGTTTTGTATCCCATTAGTTATTCCAGATATTTTGAAATAGTTTGAAATATTACTCCTATAAAATTATGACAATCATTAGACACACAGCGGCATCTTAATGTATTGATAAACATAGACTCTTACTTCACAAAACTGTCCTTTCTGTATACTGATAACACTATGTCAGTGTAGTTTGTTTTCTTATAATCCTATGTGTTTTATTTTATGCATGTAAAAACACCATCATGAAGCAATACAAAGATATTTCTCCTAATTCATTAACACCTTTCATTTGGCACTTCTTGTCTATTAACCATCTTGGAACTGTGTAGGGAAACATCCACCCTTGTCTCTGAGGAATATGCAGTACTACTAGTAAACACAGGATAATGACTTACTCTTGTGTTTTCCTGTGTAATGGTTTCTGTGGATGAAACAGTAAAGCACAGATTCTCAACCATATCTGTCGCTCAAAATAACCACCACAGCAGCAACCATCCGCTGACTGTCTCTGCACAGGCCTGTGCTAGGAATACATTCTGGTGAATTCTCACAATTCATGCCAGGCAAAGAGTTAGCACTTTCAGGTTACAAATGAGAAGATGGAGGCTTTGGAAAGGTTCAATTACTTGCTCAAAGTCATACCCCCAGCTTGCAGCCAAGTCAGGATTCAAACCGTATGACCTCACTGCCCAGGCCTGTACTCAGCTCACAGCCTACAAAATAGGTAATCTCACTAATGTCTGTTCAATGTATGAGAAAAAAAAAATCCTGATATAAATGCTCTGAACACATACGAGTAAACTTCAGGAGAGAAATAAAGGACTGCTGGCATACTTTCTGCCTACCACCACACTGTATTAAATAACAATCCAGTAATCTCGCAAGAAATAACTTTGGAGTTTCCAGCCTCTTCTCATTTGCTACCCCACATGAACTTATATAAACAGAAAGGAGGGGAAGATGAGATACATCTTATTAATCTTTTAATGAGGAACCGTATTCAAGGTAAATGCGAGAAAAAATTACTTTGACATCTTAAAGCTCTAAGTGGCCTATTACTCTCTCCCGTCACGGAGCTAGAGGTACGTGGACGCCAGGTTGTCAGACGGCAGCCCCGCCATCGACTGAAAAGTTCTCCAAGCCTCTGTGCCACCACCTGAGCAGGACCGACTGCAGGGACAGCCCTGCGAGCATTCATGGAGTTTGTGGAAGAAGCTAATATGTTTTTTTTTTTTCCTCTCAATTTCCATTTTAGGAAAATTCATGGAAATAAAATGACAAAATGCATGGGGATTCTCTTGGTGGAAAATTTTAATAGGGGTATTTTTGTTTATACAAAGCTCTTAAAGAACCACTCAGACTGTACAAATATTATTTTGTATTTATTAAAGAGATTGTGAAATCACTAATCTAATGTTAACTAAACGCAACCACAGGCTCCAGAAGATTGCCCAAATTATTGATACACTGTACTCTGTTGCAAAATGCATAGCATAAAAGAGTTGGCCGTCGGATGTGACTTTATTACGATTTGTTATATAAATATATATTGTAGATTCCGTTTAAAATTTTCATGATAATAATATTCATATTAATAAAGAAGGCAGCCATATGTGAATTACACACATCGTGCTAGGTACCTTAAATATATTATTCTTAATGCTGTGTGAAAATATTCATAAAAAATTAGCAGGTTTAAAGCATTTTACTTTGCTACAAAATATACAGCCTTGAACGTCATTTTCTGATTGTTTTTCTAGAAACCACTGTAACCAGCTAGTATACAGCTAGCTCAGTGGCATTCACTATGTTCAAATTGCTGGCAACCCTCACCATGATTTCATGTTCTGCAGCTTGACCAGAAAATAAGTTTTTGTTATATCCGAGGCAAAAAGTAAATCAGCCTATAGAAATAAAAGATGCATTTTTTTTAAAAAAATTACCAAAGAAAATGCACTTTTGTAACCATTTACTCTTTTGGAGATATATCATACTGTTATTTATAAATTATTTTGGAGGACAAGGTCCATTTGGCCAAACTGAACAGCTACTCAGACTATTTTACTTAAAAATAACAACATAAGTGGTGAGTCATTTAGAATCAGATGGTCATGTGGACATTACTAAGGCCCATCAGCTTTACTCCAAAAAGGGAAGAAAAAAAAAATCAACTTGATGGTTTGTTTTAATATATTTCACACAGCTGAGATTGTGAGTTACATCATATCAGTACCAATGTTGAAAGCAACTCCCAACTAAAATGAGATGAGATACTGAACAGATGAAGTGCTGTTCAAAGTCAATGTAGCCCAGACTTAGGGGACAGAAGAATTAATGAGAAAATGAGAATCTACCAGATGGTGCTGCAGGATTCCCCGCCGCACATCCGCCACCTCAAGCAGCTTCTATACATGCAAAGCCCCAGGGCCCCACCTGGTAGCAGCATAATTACCCTAAATGTGCACTTATGTTTCATTACACCTTGGCCATTACTATGTGCACTGATTACAAGTATCAATCCCTTTTCATTTTCATACACCTCTGCAGTTCCACAGCATTCAACTGTGAACACTCAGCACTCCACTAGCTTCTAACATGCGGCCCGTGCTGATAAAACCACAGAGGGTAAATTATTTGTCACTCTACAGGGTGCCAATTCAGTTTGATAAGGATGACATCATCCCCATTTTACCAATAACAATGGCACTAACAAGAACGTGTAATCAACAAACCTCAGTCCTCCGCTAGCCCTGGCAGGTGCAACTCTTTTTATGCTAAAAATAAGCCAACATTAGCTTCCAGCTCAAAACTATTTCTTTTATCACAATGCTAAGCAGAAGTTGGCTTCCATAAGGCCCTGCAGCTGCCGCCGCCGCGGCTTGAGCAGATGCCTGCATTAATTGTATCAAGGACATACTGAAGTAAGTGCTTATTCAGCACAATGGCTATTGGGGAGCAGCTGGAGGCACAAGACAAACTGTCTTGAAGAGAATGTACCAGCCCAGTGTGTAAATTACAATGATGAAGGACAAAGAGAGTCTAAGTTTAAGGGTCTAATAGAACTGCAGAACAGCATGAAAATTTAGCGTTATCAATGGAGTCCGAACCAAAGCAGTTTCTAAATAAGAAACAGACCCTTTCAGGTTTCACTAAAACCACTTTTAGAATGGGGGGTGACATTTAGGGCTCTTTCAACACAGCAGAAATAGAAAGTCATCCTTGAAAATATCAACAGTGTTGATACTGCCCTTCCTAGAAGGATAAATCATAATGTGATTCCCCTCATGTGTGTGCGTGTGCATGCATGCACGCATGGATTTCAAAGAATTAAACAGAAATACAAGTGCAACATTGTTTATTACCCAGCAGCAACATGTGGCTTAAAAAGAAAAGACTAATGTGGCTGGCCTTCTTCCTTATCCCCTTACTAATTACTTATTCATGCCCCCTCTATATATCAGTTTTATGTTTTTAGTCATTTCCCTTCCACTTGCTAACCTTTCCATTAGTGGGCAGAAATGAATGAATGGAGATTAAAGGCGAGTGCAGGTGATAGGTGATTATGGAGTGCTTGATCATGCCCATTTGGGTGGGGATAGGGAAAACTGATCGATGAAGAGGCTGCTGAGGCCAAGTGTGCCCCTGGAGAGGAGCGGGATGTGAAGTGAGAGCAATAGGCTCGAGCCTGACCCTCAAGTTCCACATCACCATCAGCCTTCACCAGGGTCTCCCTAATAATCCGTACCCTCCCTCGGAGGGGCTCCGGATGGCCACACTCCTGCACTGGTCCTGAGACTGTCCTGGAACAGACAGTGGGCCTACTAATACGTCAGTATGCCTGACCTGCCTGATTTGTAGTTGACGACGTGACCAAACCACTTTCTCTTTGCACCACAGACACCCCTCCCCACACGGAACACACTTGAGCCAATGAATGTGCTTTCTGAACTTTCACAGAATGACCCACGCTCCTGGTAAAGAATCACAGTTTTACGAATGAGAAACAACCTCAAATCAAAATAACTAAGTATTTGTTAAACTTTTCAAATACTCAATTACTAATACAGTAGGTCCTTACCATCCACAAATCTCCAAATTCACAAGGGTCATACATTAATAATTGGCTTTCCTTTAGGTGACATCTTGGATACAAAACAAAGATTTGATAATTTACAACTAAGAAACCGCAAGAGACTCACTCTCCATTACACTGAGATATGAATTCTAAGTGCCGGCTACACTCACTGAGCAGACAAATGACTTGATCCTCCACTCTGGTCTCAGAATACAGCTATTAAAATACAAATTCAAGCCTCAGAAAATTCAAATTGCTTCTTTCCACAGATTTTCAAGTTATCAAGAAACAGTTAAAAACACGAATGGTAAGTCTTGAATGCCAAAGGTCTACTATTCAAGTCTGTAATACGTGGCAAACAGTTTGCTTTAATTTTAGCTAAAGCGAGAAAAAAGAGTGTTTCCCATGAAGAGGCTGGGATGGACGGGTACCAACACCGTAGGCAACAGTAACTGTACTTGTAATCAGTGCTGGGAACCAACACTTCACTGCCTCTGTAATAATTTCCATTTTTATGTAGCATTTCCTAGCACAATTGCCGTGATGCTAAAATGTTATTACGATCATATTCAAACCATTATATCATCTGCAATCCCATAAAATAACAATTAACAGTATGTCTTCATTCAAATGATATATAGGTGAATTTTAAGTTTCTAACCAATTTAATCACAACAGACACAACTCAAATGATTCCATTCACTTACCCATGACCTTACAATCTATAAAATACTATCTGTGTGAATATTCCAGGATTAGAAAAGAAAAATTTAAAAAAGAATAAGAACAAAAACTCGGGTGTCAACCACAAAGCAAGATAGCTATGCCCAAAAGTCTTTGGGGTTTTTTTTTTTTCTTTCCTGAAACAGTGTTTTTTTTTTCTTTGAGTGTATTTGATATTTGACAGATATATTAGCTCTCAAGCATCATTTATCATGTTTATTTTTAATAGGTTTCCCTTAGAACAGCTGCCTAAGATGCTAATCTTTTCTTTTTTCTTGAGCCTTTTGTAAATATTTGAAATAGCTATTCATTAACAGTTGCACATTTATTCAGTCCTGTTGTACGGCCTGTGAACTGGAATTAGCTTTTATTTTATTTTTTCTATCTCTTGGCCAGACTAGAGAAACCCTGCTGTTTGGGTTCAATCTGTCAAGGTTCAAATTATCCTCCAACTGAGAGCTAATCAAGGGCGTCTGACCTGGTTTGCAAATAAACTAGGAACAAAAGTGGGTTTATTTTTTCTTTCTTTGGAGCACTGGTTCTCAGAAAGTAAAGCAAAACAAGAGCTGGTCACAAATGCAATTTGCTTAAAATTAAAAACAGGCACAACTGGCAAGTGAAGAAGAACTGGATTTACTCAGCATTTCTGAGTACCCGGTTTGGCTATGAATCCATTTTCTTTCCTTCTTTTTAAAATTTTAAATAGGAATTGGTTTGCAAATACATTTCAAATTCACATGCACAGTACACCTAATGACGGTCTGTGGCATGAGGAGAACAAAGATTTTAGGCAATCAAGCGACTTTGATGGGTATATTGGAAACTTTAAGTATCTTCATCCATCCCAAGCCTCAAGTTACAATTTATTACATGTGGCGGAACAGATCTTTCTGTACCATTAACATCATCACTATGCCCATTTTATGTACACTTCTACAATATGAAATACAGAATTTTCCTTTTCTTTTAATTATTTTTTTGATTAACTAAACTCTACCCCTCACATGGGGTTCCAACTCATGACCCCAAGATCAAGAGTCGCAAGCTCCACTGCCTGAGCCAGCCAAGCGCCCCAGAATTTTCCTTTATTTTGAATGTTTTTAATCTCCAAACTTGAAAAGAGTGAAGTATTTGTACAAATTAAGCAAAGTTAGTTTTAAATGTACCTTAATGAACTACTTACTGAATGTACTTAGAGTCTTATTTACAAACAAATACTAAAACACTTTCTCTTAGTATGTTAAGGTTCCTAGAGCCTAAAATGAGTGCTTGGAGCTGATTTTCAGCATTCTCTTGTCTTTCACAGATACCTAATCCTTTGAAACCATAATGGCCAATGAAACTGAGGACCTGTGAAGTGAGTCAGTGCCACCATTCAGGAACATTATGACTGCATTCTCTCAAAATGATCACATCTGATGAGATGACCCCAGTTATCATAATGAACGACACCGTGCTATCACGAGCTCTGCATTTGCAATATCGAGTATCTGAGTACAACACCTTCCCTGAGGCACACACGCTACAGTGCCAAGGGTGCTGGCCCATCAATCAGAGAGTCTGTTTCAGGACTCCTGCTCAGACTTGCGACGTAACCTCTCTGTGCGTCTGCAGAACAGGGACAAGAATGCCGGCAGCTGCAATTCACTGAGTGAACATAATGATGAAAAGCCAGGTGTAAAAGCGCAAAGAAAATTATTTGATGCCCACTTCTTAGGCAATTTTATTAATAGAAGGGCCCACAAAACAGTATAACATCTGAATTACATTTATAATCATACCTGTATTCATTGAAAAAAATCACTGTCACAAGTAAGAATGAAAATAAAAGCAGTAAGACAATAAAACCACTGATGTGCGAAGAGTCCATTTTATGTTTCTGGTGGTAGAATACAATAAATATTTTGCAGCATATAAAATAAATTTTTATTTTCTTGGTGATAGCCATTCCGCTTCCTGGAGTCCATGTTTAAGATGAATAGCAATATGGTAGCTGAATACATGGTTAGATGTCAACAATGAGCAGATACCCAACTTGAGAAATACCTTGTCTTACCTAAAACACACTGATCCAAGTTTCTTCTTAGTTCTTTTATCTAAATTAATCTGAACAAGCCACTCAACTTTAAGTGGCACCTTATAATTCAGCAAGTTGTGTTTTAGTGAAGAAAAACACATATTTATTTCGTAACTTGTTATCAAGCCATACTTACAAATTACAAATTCCTTCTTTTAATGTTCCAACATTCACTATGGAAAATGTGAAATGTATACCGCATTTCACTGTCACAAATCCTCCACTTAATAGGTACTTGACAGATGTTTATTAAATAAATAATAGTAACAACAATTAAGATTAAATTGCACACTAACCTCACACTAACCTTGGCCAATGTGCTAGGGAAAAAAAACTCAACCAATCTCTTGTATTTACTCAAGGTAAGCTATTTTAAATATTATTTTAAGTCAAGAAATATACAATAAAATGCAAAACATCAGTGAATCTCAGCAAAAACATTACAGATTTCCAAAATTCATAGGTAGGTATAATTTTCATGTAATCGCATTTATGAATTTATATGTAATTGAGGCATTTATGATTTTATAAAGAGCACTTACTGAAAACTTAGCTGCAGAAATCATATTGCTGGGAACATTCAAATGCTGGGCTAGCAAACTGAAAGAAATTATTTAAAAAATCTATTCAATTTATTCTCAACATAGTACCAAGTTTCTCCTATCACCCCCCCCCCAGTTTCTTACCAAAACTAATTACATAGTGAATTATATCCTCAAGTCAGTACAACTGTAAATGAAGGCCAGACTGTTACATATAAATTAACTCGTCTGAAAAATAGAGCCTAGATGTAACCAGAGTAAATATAGATGCAAAAATAGAAATGAATTCACTTGTATACAAGATGCAGCAATCCGTTTTTCAAAGAAAACAGATATTATCTTTTTGGTTCCAGTTTTCTTCAACATTTCTTATGTAAAGCACTTACTTTATTTTAAATATTATCTAGTTTGCCATTACTTGCTAATATAATATAGGACGGGTGTACGTTAATATTCACCAAAAAAGAATAGTTTTAACTGTGCTCAATCCACATTATCCTCTCTAAATTACCTCACATCTGTGAACAATCCGTCTTTCTCTCATTACCAATCAAGGGCACTGGCTGACTAGTCCCTCAAACTCCAGCATCCATGGCCAGACATTTAAAAGGTTCACTGTGAGAGCAGTCATTACTTCCGCTTGGAAAGGCGAAACGTGCAGTTTCCAGTCTAAAGCAGCAAGAATCGTAAGGGTGTGTGTGCATGCATGCAAAACACAGTTACTGAACATGAACTGTGAGGTAAAGATAAGTAAGACTCAGGCAGTCCTTACCACAGAGCAGGTAAAGTGAGGACACAAACATTGAAACAAACCACTTTAACTCGACCTGGCAAGCACTGTCATGGATGTATGAAGAAAAAATTCTGTGACTACAGAACAAATAATGTGGTACAGAATGCGAGAACTAGTGGCTGAAGAGGAGATTTAAGATCAAAAGGCGAAGAAGGGTCATGAATAACCTGTCATCTTACAGACCCTTTTTACTCGGTGTGATCCGAGCATCTGTAATACCAGCATCACCTGGGAGCTGAAAATACAGTCTCAGGCCCCACTCAAGACCTACAAGGATAAAACCTGCAGGTTAACAAAATCCCTAAGTGATTGGTATGTATTTAGAGACGGGAGGAGCACATCCAGAGTCCAGCGTTTCTTCTGAGAAGCAGCCCAGGCAAGAGCATGTGATAGTAGGTGGGGTATGTGAACAAAGGCACAGGGAATACAGTTGGAAAGAAAAAAAGAAAAGGCAACTAAAGTCGCAACAGCATTTTCTTAGGCAACGACTTCTTTTCTCCTGTTCCTCCTCCTCCTTCTTGCCCTCTTGTTATATGGTCAAGAACAATATATTAGCAACCAAGTATTCTCAAAGTATCACAGACTTAGCATTACATTAGCTTGGTTCCTATTCGTGCTGATTAGCTAATGGGAAAACTGAGGCTGAGAGAGAATAAACCAAAGAGCTTTCTTAAGGCCACAGAGCTAACAAACTACAGAAACAGCTGTTAGCCTATTCTGTTCTTAACCAAAATGCCACAGTACCTTAGGATTACCTGAGTCCAGGGATATAATGGCTCATATATTAGACTGCAAACTATAAGGCGCTGTTTTTTTTTTTACTTCTCTCTGTGCTTAACAGTTCCTAGTGATATGCCAGTAATTGTTTAAACCATAATCCTATTATTACCACCATATTTCATTTAATGAAAAGCAATCCTGGATATATCTGGCTAATCTTAAAAGGTGTTAATATAATAAAGGTATTAGAAAATTTTTATTTTAAAATACGTTCTTACAAATATCGAACACAATATACTTATGCCTGTACAACACAGTGCACTAAAAGTTAGTGACTTACGCCAATAACTTATTATTCCTCACAATCCTGCAATCCATGCTAGGCTCCGTTAGGCTGTTCTTTTGATCAATGTGGTAGCTGAAACATTCAACACGGCTTCTTCATTTACAAGTCTGGTGTCTCAGCAGAGGAGCTGGAAGATGTGTGGACTGGCTACGCATCTCTGTTCATATGATACTGCCTGTAGGGTAGCCGGACCTCCTAACGAGGTGGCTCAGGGCTCCACTCGACATCCCACAAGAATAAGCCCCAGTGCACAGGACAGTCAAAATCTACTAGCATTATGCTTCCTACTGTTACACTGGCCAAAGCAAGACACAATGGCCAAGCTGACAGTCACCGTGGAAGGGCCCTATCTATACAAAGTACAAATATTGAGAGGTGTGTTTAAATGAGAGCCACCAAGTTAATGGTCTACTAGGATGTTTCAATAGTTTATCCACAAGTTTTAGGGAGAAGAAAGCATGAACTCTCACTACTTTCTCAGAACTTTTTTAAAATCAAGAAAGGAACAAACAAATGGGTATGAAGTACAAATCATAAGTGCTTTGGAGGAAACGTATGGTATGACCGAGAATAAGAGGAAAGGATTCCCTTAAATACGGCGGTCAAAGAAGGGCCCCGTGAAGAAGTGACACTGAAGCCGATACTTTAATATGAAAGAGACAGCTGTGCCAAGACCACAGGTAAACCTTTCAAAGAAAGGGAAAGAGCTAGTGCTATATTCAAGGAACTAAGGAAGAAGGGCTGGATGATAACGGTTGGAGAGGCAACGAGACAAGAGGAGCATGAAAGGAGAAGCAGCCGGATCACCCGGCATCTCCTGGGCTTTGCAGCCAAGTTCAATTGTATTTTCCTCCAAATGCAAACCACCCTCCACGGACTCAAGCAAGTCTCTGCTCTTCTAAGAAGCTACCACTGTCTTCCAGCCCACAGCTCTCCTTTCCCTAAGCTTCTCCTACTCACATATCTTTTTCCCCCCATACCCTCTGAACTGTCTTTCAAAGCAGATGTTCTTAATGCTATTCCATGGAGCAGTAGAAGCTGAGGACAGTGGTGAGGGAACTGCAGGAGTGAAGAGGAGCTTAGGGACGTCCCCTGTCCTCCCTGGGTTCCTCATCTGAAAATGAAGGGCGAAAGATCATTGCAAAAGTTTCCCGCTAGCCGGCTCTTCTTTGATTTATTCACAGAACTGCCGTGTCAACCATTCAGCTGGGCAGGAAGCAGAAGAGGTTAAGCCAGGGGGCTTCCAGATTTCTCCTGAAGAAGTCTTCATTACATACAGTTTCTCATTTGTAGAAAGTAAATTCTCAGACTATCAGGCTATTCTATGCTCAGAATCCACCAATTCCCAAGTTAAATACAAATAAGTTTCAGTGTATCAAATGTTCCAAATGGTCACATTTCTGTTTCCCATATCTCAGTCAAGAAATAAAAAGTGGCTCTATTTCGAATAGGTGTGAGTTAATTTTCTAAGCTGAAAAACTCTGATAATTTAAAATATGCAATTCCTTAAAAATGAAGTTGACTGTGTTTATGCAGTCTAAAAGGATATGTACTTATAGCAATTTAAAAAATATTAAAAGCAGAAAAAATATTAATATGCTTTTTGTCCGTCCAACAAAAGTAACCTATTGGCCTTAGTTCTCCTTTTTCCTGTATTTAATTATTTTTGCTTGCTTCTTATTAAAAATAGTTGTGATTGTATAGCACATGATTCTACAGCATGTTTTTTAACCCAATTATGAACCAACACTTTCCAGGTTATTATAAACTTTGTAAACACTAATACTCAAAACTGTGTAATACTCCATCATGCAAATATATCAAAATTAAGTGCTTTCCAAACAAGAGAAATGTGGATTCCAGCTACCAATACAGATTTAGCATTTCTTAAATTTATTCTTCTCGAATAAAGAAAAACAAAGGCACACCTTATCTCGAGGAACTAAAGATATTTTACAAACTACACAAATGGACATATTCTTTCTATACCTATAAAAACAAATCAGCTAATTAATTACTTCAATCATGTTGATACACAGTAAGGAATTATTTCCACAATATACATATATTTGTTTTATAAAATATATTTGAGAGTGAAATCCTCCTTTGTGCTTCTAATTACGATGGTGTGATATTCTGCTTTGAAAGGCTTGATGCAAACTGAGCCCAAAAAGTGATAAAGAGAGAAAAATCAGTACAAATTTATACATCAAAAAGAACCAGACTACCAAAAAAAAAAAAAAAAAGAAAAAGAAAAAAAAACCCTAGGCTGGTGATTCCCAAACCTGTGCAGCTTTTAAAATAACCATTCCGCGGCTTTAGGCTAGCTCACAGAATCAGAATCTTTTGAGATGGAGCCTTGGAACCTGTATGTGAAACTCCGCACACTAATCTGATGAGAGGCCAGAAGTGGGAAAAACGGAACCCGTGCACACACTGCATCTATTATGTGGGAAAAACAGGCACAGAGTTTTAGTTTATCACCTTGCATCAATGGTGTGCTTCTTCTCCATTTCCACTGAACATTCTGATTACGTGACTCAGTGTATTTATTTAATGAAGAAAGTTTTCTACACAAAAGTTTCTAGAAGTGGTTCTTACTGCATGCATCTGAGTCATCTGGAGTGATTCATTCGAAAATGCAAAACCCGGGCCTACGGCTGACCAACTGAATTGGGAATCTGGCTGCATGTCTGTCATCTTTTTTTCAAGATTTATTTATTTATTTTAGAGAGAGAAAGAGAGAGAGTGCAAGTGAGGGGAGGGGCAAAGGGAGAGGGAGCATCGCAAGCAGACTCCTTGCTGAGCGTGGATCCCAACGCAGGGCTCAATCTCAGAACCCTGAGATCATGACCTGAGCCAAAATCAAGAGTCGGACGCTCAACACTGTCGGAGTCACTCAGGTGATCCACCCTTTTTTTTTTTTTTTAACTTTGTTTATTTTACAGAGAAAGAGAGAGAGTGTGTGAGAGTGGGGAGGGGCAAGAGAGGAGGGGGAGAGAAAGTGCAATTTTAAATACATAACCCAGGGGTTATTCTAGGGGTTATTCGCAGAGACAGTAAAGCTTCAGATCCACTTCTACAGATGATTATTACTGCACTGTCCTTCCCCCTTCCTTAACTGAACCTGAACAAATAAAATCTAAGTGGAGTGTATGGTCATCTAATCATTCGTTCTTCCCTCATTCATTCAATTCATTCTTTCATCAGATCTTGCCCATTCTTCCCCAATTATATTTTTACAGGTTAAACCCTCTTAGTACCCCCAGGTTCTCATCCTTCTTTTGCTGACACCAGAAATGAAGAACTAAAGGGGCTTATTTTTTAAAGGCAGCAATCTAAATCAAACTTTTTCTTTCTTACATTACAAATAACAAGAAATGTGTTGGAACTCACCAACAAATAAAAAAATATATAAAAGAGAGCAACAAATAAAAAGAAGCAGAGAAATTTATAACCTCTGCGGAACAGCCAAGGTCCTACTAACAAATTTTTTTTTCATGCAGAAAATTATGCTCGCCATACCTGACATTGTGCAAGTATGTTTACTGCAATTTAATATCCACACAAGCAGGAGAAGAGATTTAATAATTTTTCAGCTGGAATGAACTGACGGCCAGTGGTAGAAAACTGCAGACTGCACAGAATCAGTAAGAGCTGCTGGCATCACAAAGTAATACTTTTGCCCAGAAAACATCTCACAAAGGTCAGGTTTACAAACCACCAGGTAGCAGTATCACTTTCACATCTTTCCAGGGCTATTAAAATTCCATTAACCAACCTTCCAAAACTAACTTGCAGCCTTTAAAGTTCACCAAAATGATCCCAGAGACAGATCAGCCTCAGTTCAGACGCTGAAAGCAAACCTTTGGTTAACTTCTGTCCCCCATCACCAAAAACCTTTTGCAGAATTCTGTTTAGTGAAAGGAAAAAAAAAATCAAAGCAAATATGTATTTATTTATAACTACACATGTGGACCTAAGTGGGATGAACCCACTTAGTGAAAATGATAGATAGCTGTTAACTCTCAGGAAATAGTTTCCAAAAGTAAATTATTTCTGTTGCAAATCTTGGAGAGCCACCACCACGAAATATCTGGTGTCATAAAATCAAGCCTGTGTTGTGAGACACAGCACTCAGCTGTGCCTGAAGAACAGCTGAAACTAAGCAAGATCTCTTGCCCACTTTAAAATTTAGCTTTTCCAGGCTATATTTTCATTACCGGTTCCAAGTTGCATATGGAATTTCATCAGGCCCCATCAATTCAGGATAGCAACTCATTCAACATTTATTGAGCACCTACTAAACCAATATGCACACTGCTGCATATGCTGACCCCGTGCCCTCCTGGCCCAGTCTTCCAGCCTAAACCACAGATGGAAGGAGAGGGGAAACGTGCCACTGAGGACAAAGAGTCTCTATCTCTGGGCAGACATGCACAGCAAGTCTTCCCTAAGTGCTTTAGTTTTCCTGCAAAAGACATAAACTTCATTATTTGTTTATTTGATCTCAAGCAGAAGGATTTGCACTCAAGCAAAACAGAATACGGGCACCTTCGGACCGTAACAGAGAGCAGAGAACTCCACTGCCCTGCTCAGACCAAATGCCTGGCTGAAAGTGCTGCATTTATAGTGGGAAGTGGGCCATCACTTTCTCAAATCAGTCAAAAACTTTCAGAATGCATCCCCATAGATGCACATCATTAATTACACTCAGTCATTTTTGTACTTGCGTATTATGCACAGTGTAAAATACATGCAAAAGAAAAATTCCGAGGATGAGAAAATACAAATAAACACAAATGTTACTATCTACCTCCTGCACTTGGATGCATCATCTCACAGGATAACCCAGGGTGTACAAACCCCTATGCTATCGGTCTCTACTGCAGGATTCCTTTGTGGTGCCCGAGGGCTTCAGAAGTGGGACCAGGTGACTACAGAGTCACACCTAGTTGGGATGTATTGTTTTAGCCTCCCCAGAAAGCCTTTCAGAGTGTTACATTTCTCAAGGGCTCGGCCACAAGTTTTAACAAGGAATGTCAAAATAATGCAACTTTAAGAAACGACTTTCAGCGTTTGAGGAATGCTGTTGAGAAGCACTACATTTCTCAGTACTCGCTACACGAACTCACACGTGAAAATCTTTCAAACTGAATGCCAAGCTGGGTTTTTTCCTTATAGACAACAAACTTTCCAGAAGTTCAGAGTCTACACTGCATCTGTGATGATGGCCAACTTTCAGTGTGCAGGTTCCCATCAACACTTGGCTTTTCTATTCTCCACTGTTTTCCCAGGGACTCGTTATTTTATTTTTTTAATTTTTAATTGTTAAAAAAATTTTAAATTAACATATAATGTGTTGTTTGATGGGTACAGGTCTGTGATTCATCAGTCTTACACAATATACAGTGCTCACCACAACACATACCCTCCCCAATGTCCACCACCCAGGCACCCCAGCGCCCCAGCTCCCCAACCCCCCAGCCCCCCGCCCCAGGGTCTCGTTATTTTAAATATGATTCTATACTTGCATATTTGCAAGTCACTTTGTAGACCACAATGGAGCCAAAAAATATCACCTCACTAACAGTGGGGGACTGATGACACCTCAGATTTCCTCTGGACGGATACAAAAAGGTATTCCCAGAAGCTCCAAGTTCTCTGTACTTTGGATGATATGTTCTCCGAACTAGGAAAATCCAGACACTTATGAACTGATGCCATTCTGCTGAACAGCCTCAGGACCGCATCCTTGTTTCTCACATCGAAGATAAGCTGTTCGCTCAAGGGTCAGCAAGCCTCACCCAGTGGCCTCCCTATCTTATCGGCAGCAGTAATCAAAGGCTGATTATGATAATGTATGGTTAGCCGCACTTTTCTAAAGCAGGTGCCTGTTACCAGAAACAGGAACTGTTTCTGACAAGTGCTCAACAAACAGTTGTCAAATGAATGGAAAAATAACTCTCTAGTTGCAACGGTTACTTCAACGAAGGAGTCATGGCTCGGTTTCTCTCTCTCACACACTGCTAGCATCACAGAAACCCCAAGATTCAGAACGGCAAGTAGACTCTATTTAGGATACTAAGCATACTCCAGTGGCAGTGGCTGACAAGAACTCTACCAAGAAGGATCATGAGGAGAAGCCTAGTTATTTGGTAACAGGGCTGAGAGAGAAGGGGGAGAGGTAATGCAGGTGTGGTCAGGTGGTGGACACCGCCCCACGTACATAATGGACGTTTTGGAAATCCAGGCACTTATATATGTCAAAAGGCTCAGTGATTTTTGTTACCTGCTTCCTGGTTCTGGGGACATTAGTTTTCATTAGCCCAACTTGCTCTCCTGTCCTAAACTAGGAGGAGCTCCTTAATGACAAGAAATATGTATTTGTTTTTTCATTTTTCATCTTTTTAGTTCCCAGACAGCATAGTAAATACTCAGCGTCAGCTGACCCTTTTGTGAGACCTTAGGGGATAACACAAATCATTGCCCCTTTTACCTTAATTAAGCATCTTTGCATTCTGAAACCCTCCGCTGACTCGGGCAGGGGGGTGCTGGCAAACTGAAAGCACTTGAGATGCCTCTCCCCCCTCCCCAAGTCAGCTCATTCCTTACTCATCAACCAGGGTCTCTTCCTCGAGACCCCTCTCAGTGGAGGGGAGAGGGTCAGCTCATTTCACAGCTTCCACCAAAAGCTCTCTCAGCTAGTGGTTCTCAGCTCCAGTTCTCAGCTGCGGCTGTACATCAGAGTCACCTGTATTCTAGAAAGTGCTGGGCTCCCCGTCCACAGAAAGTGTGGTGTGATTGTCAGGAATGGGACACAGACATCAGTCTGGTTTTGGTGTTATAATTGCCAAGTGACTAAAGTGAACAGCCAGACTGAGAACACCAATCTCTTCGAGATCAACATTAGGCCCTAAAGACCAAGCACGCCCTCCTTCTCTTACGATTTATGACATATATTAGCATATTGGAAACAACAGAAGTTCTGCCAGAGAGTCTGCTCTAATTTGTTCAAGTTAGCTTTCCCCAAAGGTGACCAATGAGCCCTTTCATCCATAATTCCTGTTATAAATCCAGCTTTAATGGAACACGGCCACACCCATTCATTTATGTATTGTCTGTGGCTGCTTTCATGCTTCGAGGGCAGAAAGGAACAGTTCCAACAGAGGCCTTCGGGTCCACCACGCCTAAAACACTTACTATCCAGCCCTTTCGAGAAAACGTCTGCCACACCTGGACTGGTGTTAAGGAACACGGGAAATCTCCCATGGTCCTAAGGCTCACGTGAGGCCACTCTGCTTTTTATGAAAGGCCTACATTCCTACCTGTTTTCCGCTCACTGCAAGTGAGTGGTCCCTCAGAGCTCCTTCCCAGGAAAGCACACTCCGCCTCCCAGCACCAAGCCACCTGGCGCTGAGCTGTGTCTGCGAGCATCTGCGCTTAGCTCCGCTGACTTTGTGGATCCTGTGGCATGATGGGTCCGTCCTAGGATATCAGTAAAGTCTAAGAGGGGTTATTTTGGGGGTCTGGGAAATACTCAAAATTTCTTCCATATTGCTTCTCTGCTTTACGCCACCTCGGCTCACAAAGTGTTTCATGGGCACGCTCTCCTTGCGCAGAGCGGGGAAAACCTGTGCACCAGGGAGATACCAATGTAAGCCGGCCAATGCAGGCTGGATTCTAAAGGTTCTGAGGCCAGGCCTCTGAGGTAAGGGGCTCACTGAACAGGGCCTCATCTCTACTAAAACCACGGTGGCTCGGCTTTTACTTTTCAAATTTCATTTGAAGAAAGGATTTCCTTTATTACTTAAAAAAAAGAAAAAAAGAAAAAAGAAAAAGACTTGAACACCACTGTCTGAGAAACTCAGAAATCTGAATAGGCAAAGGCCAGGTAAATTATACTCTGCTTTGCCAAGGACAGATTTAACTAGCATTCTCTGAAATCAAAGTGATTAATCTCAGCTTATTTAAATCGAATATCTGACACCTAATTATTTAGGCATCACGTTCCCCTATCAAGTTATATGTATTATGCACATCACATTTATTTAGCTCTCCCATTAAAACTTTTTTGAAAAGTTACAATTTAACATTATATTTGGGGTTTTTTAAAGAATCAACAGAAGAAAAGGCCATGTAGAGACTATATCTTGAATTTCTATATATGACCAGCTAAAAGCATTTTAAGTGTATTATTCAATGTCTCTTATGAAAGGAAAATAATTTTTCTTAGTGTCTACAGCCTCAAAACATTTCCCTGCCTCAGTATAAACTATATATTTCCTTTTACACACTCATCTCTAAGTATATAAATCACTATATTTCCTTATTCTTCTGTAGAGCCAGGATTCACCAGTTTGTAAAATTATCTTCTCTCTTTGCAAACACAATACAACTTTTTATACAGCTTTTATTTTCAGGGTCCATTACATGCACAATCCTTGAATATAAGCTGCCTAAAATCCTCCTTGGAAGTTGACAATGTATAAATAAACACATAAATCAACATTATTAATCCTATAGAAGAAAGAAATTTCTTTATATCAACATAGCACAAATGAAAGATAAAGGAGTAAAAGAGACATTTAAATAACTGCCATATAAATTAACAGGATGCAATTATTGGTCTCCTTTCTAATCTCAGATCCAAATCAATATATAGCAATCACTGCTGACACTGATGAGTCAAATGGGCCTCGATATAAACTGTAAAACTCAACAATCAAATTTCATACAAAATCCAGGGGGCGCCTGGGTGGCACAGCGGTTAAGCGTCTGCCTTCGGCTCAGGGCGTGATCCCGGCGTTATGGGATCGAGCCCCACATCAGGCTCCTCCGCTATGAGCCTGCTTCTTCCTCTCCCACTCCCCCTGCTTGTGTTCCCTCTCTCGCTGGCTGTCTCTCTCTCTGTCAAATAAATAAATAAAATCTTAAAAAAAAAAAAAGTTTCATACAAAATCCAAAAATTCCGAAAATCAAATGCTGCTCATATTCTTTCCTACACAAAAGGTCAGGAGGTAATGTTTTCCAGTTGCATTTCATAATTAATTTTACACACAACGGACAGTATCTTTACAAGTCTCAAATAAAACGGAAATCATTTTTTTTATTTCAACATTAATACTAAAATCACTAAACACCAAGAAATTTTCTCCCTGCTTCGAATATCTCATCTTAATTTATTTACCTTTCCATAACCGGTTTATGCCACTTATCCTGCTAGGGTTTTTCAGATTTATGAGGGAGAGAAAAAGTAGCAACACACAAATGAGATCTAGAAAAGCACACAATCGCTATAAAAATAGCTCATCCATCATTTCTACATTTTGATTCCAGAGACAGCAGTGAAAGGTGTTGTTTCCACACCACTCACCCAGCACACTTAAAAAGGTTTGCTCCATCACTTATACAACTGAAACTGATTGATTAGCCGCTAGAGAAAAATCAATACAAATATCCTAGAAAACACTAGCTTGTAAATTCATTCTGGCCCCAACAAAGTCCTGGTCACAACTTGACATGTTTTTCTAGATATCTAAAATGCAACCATGTCAAACCCCAGTCCCCAAACACCGCGATGCCCAGGAATTTTTAACACCTAAATCTCAGCAGAAGTGAGGAGGTGAGGGGAAATGTTTCCCCACAGGCTGTTAGAACAATGAGAGGAGAAGCTCAAGTTACCTGATAAATCTTATATTCAGAAATGGCCACAGAAATGATAAACACGTTGAGATGGTGAAAATGTCAAGGGGACTGGGTTGAGAGAAAAAGAAAAAAACAAAAATGAAAACAAAGCTAGGAAACCAACTAAATATAAACTAAATGTACACACACACACACACACACACACACACACGTATTATTTGTAAAAGGCAAAATAAGTTCCTATTTAAAAATATAAATAATTTTGACTTTAAAACTATCCTTTCAAAATTTAATGAGCTCTTTTTCTCATTTTTTGGCAGCTGAATGTACAGTCAGTATATTTTTGGTGCTTTGGGAATCCACTGTACATTCAGAATGATTTCATGATTATTTCAGAATCTCTTCTGAATGCTCCCTTGCCTTTGGGTCAGCCCTTAGTCTCTTCATTCATTAGACTACTAAGAAATAAAGTTTTAGGAATATAAAATGTTTCATAGATATGCTATTCAGAAAGAAATTGTGCTCTTATTGTATCATATGACAGGCAATCGGGGTTCTATCCCCATTCTACACCTGGTTCAGAGTTTTTAAAAGTCATTTGGTATTTCTGACACACAGTCATCAAAAACTTCAAGAAAAAGAAAGGAAATTTACTTTTCAGGATGGGAAATTTAACTTCCACTGACAGAGTGGCTTTCATACTAAAATTTATTGGCAGCATATTTAGGATTTTCATCTTAAAGTAGCCTTTCAAAAAACCATACTGTTTATTATTAATTATAGGGCCATTTAATAATAATGGTGTCATACAGAATTTAAGCGGTTCTAGCTCAAAGAATATTCCTAACACCTGAATTATTAAGGAACCAAATATGCAAAAGTCACAGGGATAAGAGAGAATTCTTCTATTATATTTTCCTTCATAATTATTCTTCACAATTTTAAAGCTCACGTACAGAAAGTCTGTAAGATCGGTAATATCCCAATGTCTTTTGCAGAAAAAAAGATAATGAACTACTCAATGTCTTTAAAATGTGAGCTATCCACGGGTACTTCCTATAGTAGAAAAAGAATATAAGGCCATTCTCAGCATGAATTTGCTTTTCTCAAACTAAGAGAATGAAAGGTAACGGTCACACTAAATAGTTTCTATCTATGGAGGCATTTTTCCTAAAACATGTTTCAGCAGCAAAAGAAAATCTGTTCTTTGACTCTAGTCATTAATGTCTGTTACAGATGTTTCAATATTCTCACTCAAAATTAGACTTCTTGGATTCACTTTAAATTCCTTCAGTTTAAGCAGCACGTCTTCTTCACTAGGAGAACACAGCCAATTACTTCCTGTACGTTATTCGAATTCTAACAACAAACAATACTAAATGTCACAGTAACGAGAAAACCATGGCCTGAAGGGGGCCAAGTACCTTCTTCAGACCCTGGTGGCTGGTCAGCAGCAGAACACTGTTTCAACTTCAAACTCTCCTATGGCAAAGAGCATCGAATACCTAACGACTTAAGAGTTTTCCTAACCACCCTGGCTTGTCTAGGAAGTTATGACCTCAATATTTTAGGAACACTCCCATACATCAATCAAATGAGCTCACCAGTCCAGTCCAAAAAGTAGCATTCAGTTTCAGCTCTAATATACAGATAACAAGACAACAGAAAGATGTTACATGGCAAACATTTCATGGCTGGGAATAGAAAGGCACTACACCTACCTACACACACATACACAAACACACACTTGTGATGATGAAAGCAATACTAAATAAATCTCTTCGAAGGCTGTCTCTATGGACAAACACCACATCACTGCTAACCTCTGATACATTCTTTGTAAGGCTCACCTTAACTGGCCCAACCCACTGGGCTATGATGATGCTAAGTGACAATAAAGTCTGACCGAAGTCACACCCTGTACTTCTATTGCTCAGAGGGCATTTCTAAAGATAAATAAGATAAATCAGAGAACTGAGTTGGATACCTTTAGAAAAATTCTATGATTCGTTTATAAAAGCTATGATTATTCTTTTCTGGTTTTTACCTCAAGTCAAATGTGATACATGATTGTGTCTAATTAAGGAGGGCCTGTGATGTAATGAGCACTGGGTGTTATATAAGACTGCTGAATCACTGAACTCTACTTCTGGAACTAATAATACACTATACGTTAATTAATTGAAATTAAATAAAAATCAATCAATCATTGTGTCCATACTAAGTCATGAAGCAATCACATCAAAATGTTAGGATAGGTTATAGGTGAAGATAGATATAAGGGAGCCAAGAGAATATCTTCACTTCCTTCATGGTGATTTATCAATTTTAGATCTTTAAAATAAATTTTCACAGTAAAGTGAGATTTTTAAGAGTTATATTTAGCTGCGGATAGAAATGCATAACGTTGGAAAAGTACTTTGAAAGAACTAATTCATACTCCTACCAATCTGCAGTGTTTGGTGGATAGATCTTAGAGTTTTAATATCCCCATTTTGTGACAAATATATGGAAAAATAAACACCAATTTAGAATGCCAGCAAAGGCATCATTTTTCAAATAGATTAGGTTTCTGTGCAAATTTATGCCCTTTCTGAACACGCCTTAACATAGTCATGTTGTACAAAAGACAATCACTCAGACTGTTCTTCAGATTAGATAATTACCTGGCTCTAAAACAGAACACTGGCAGGAGTCAATGAGCTGCCTTTTATTTCTTGTTCAATATAAGTTGAATGGGAATGAAGGAAGGGACTGAACTAAGAATGTAAAAATAGAAAAAAATTGTTGGGAAGTGTTAATAAATCAATCAAGGGTAGTTTTCTATTATAAAGAGTTGATAAAAGCTTTACATAGCTTAAATAAAGAAACGTGTTCAGAATTCATACTTTCATTTCTAGGGTGTGAAGTACTGAAAGTAGCACTTAAAGTCACTTCCTAAAAGGAAAAGTACATCGCCAATAACTATTAACCCCCAAGATTATGAGACAATAGATTATACCATGTTGGGTATAAAGACACACCAATGTTATACACACATACTATAAACAGAGACAAAAGAGGAAGTTTATGGTTTAAGCAGTTATGTGTCAACACAACTGTGACTCACATTAAAGATAAGTCTTATGCTGAGAGATACCTAAACAATCACATTTTCCAGCAAGTGATGATTCAGACGTAGCTGGACACACACACAAAGGAATAATTCTCATTAGAACTCTCTACCCATACCACTCTTTGCTGGTCCAACGTTCTGCAGATAAAGAGGGTTATCTGTATTGACTGATAGTAAAATCTACCTTTTTCAAGACTCCTGGAAACATTTATTCACTCTACATTCCAAATGGCCCAAAAATTAGCAAAGGAAGAGGTAGAAATCTTGAAAAATACTTCACTCAGTCCACAAAAGTCTTAACACATCAGACGGTCACGGATTTCATTTTTATGTTTTATTTTTTGTCTTTTCTATGAAGTGAAAATGGGTGATAAAGTTCAAAATACATCAGAAGAAAATGGAAGAGTGGTAAAAGAAGAGCAATGTGAATACTAGAACCTGGTTCACTGAATCTGGCAACATTTCTGCTATATAGGCTAAAATACTTATGAACTCTTCAGAAAGCTAAAGCAGCATGTATTTAAAGTGACAGGTTATTTAGAAGACTATTATAATTTATTAAGAAGACTAAAATCGCACATAATTCTAGAAACTCTTACCTTGAAAAGACTGTTTGGCTCTTTCTACTAGTTCGTCAATTGGGTAACTGGCCAAATTTCCTCTGGCGTGTTTAGTTTTGCAGTAGGTACAAGCGTTGAGACACCTGTTCAAATGATAGCAATAAACTAGGCTCAAATTTTTTAAAAAAGATAGTATACACTTAACATGGAAAAAAACCTAAAACTTACACCAAGATGTTATTTTAGTAACACGTGCCACTTTATATGAGAAATACTAATAAACCGATATCTATCATACTTCATACTTGTTTTATTTCCAGAAGGCACAGAAATTTAAATTCGCAATTCTTTTAAGTTTCAACTATTCAAAAATGATTGCACAAATCACATAGTATTATCTTCAAATGAACATTATCGATGAGGAACAAAGTTTATAAATGCTTATAATGATTAATCAGAAGAAATTCAACATCCACATTTTTTTTAAACCACTGACATTGCTTGGCCATTGTAAAAATAGAAATTTAGTATTGCTTATGTATACTGTATTATTTAGAAATAATAAAGCACATTCATTTAACTTTTAACTAATGATATAAGAATAAATAGGCAACATAGAATTCTCGTAAAAAAATATACACCCTTAAAAATTTTCAGATAACATTTTTACACTCCTGAAATCAGAAAAAATATATTAAAACAAGTCCAATGAATACTCCCTAGGATTATATTAGAGAAAGTAAACAAGGAGAATGACATTAGTTTTGAAAAATAAAAAAATAGATTACCCAACAGTCTGTAGACATGATAAAGAATTATCTTCGAAAAACTAAAACACTGGCTCTACTCTCATAATTTTAAAATATAATTTAAACAAATTTTCTTATTATAAAAGAAATAGTTACAACATAACAGAACAGTCCTATGCCAAAAGGTCCCAACAACACCAAACAAAACCAAACAAGAAAAAAACTCTTCATTGATTCAACTGGTATAATGAACAGCAAGATTTTAAAACACCATCATTATACAAATGCTTTAAAATTTCAAAATAAGGAGAAAAAATGAACTTTTAATAATTGAACCTGACCAATGTGTAATTTTGTTAATATGTGACTAAGAGATACATACGAATCACTGTTTCAGTGGCCAAATATGCAATGCTTAATTTCTTTCTTTTTTTTTTTTTTTTTTTTTAAGATTTTGAATCATTTGAGAGAAAGAGAGTGAGAGAGAGAGCAGGAGCAGGAGAGGCAGAGTGAGAAGCAGACACCCCGCTGAGCAGGGAGCCCAACGAGAGGCTCAATCCCAGGACTCTGAGATCATGACCTGAGCTGAAGGCAGACGCTTAACTGACTGAGGCACCCGGATGTCCTGCCATGCTTCATTTCTGATCATTTTTGCATGGCACTCTTAAGTAACACATATATTTTGAAATGATTTTTACAATTTATCCAACTACATAATCTTAAAAAACTAACATTCTTGGGGCGCCTGGGTGGCACAGCGGTTAAGCGTCTGCCTTCAGCTCAGGGTGTGATCCCGGCGTTATGGGATCGAGCCCCACATCAGGCTCCTCCACTAGGAGCCTGCTTCTTCCTCTCCCACTCCCCCTGCTTGTGTTTCCTCTCTCGCTGGCTGTTTCTATCTCTGTTAAATAAATAAATAAAATATTAAAAAAAAAAAACTAACATTCTTTTCTTCCTAAGCCCTTAACATTTTTTTTTAAGATAAAACACAGATTGTGGCCTCTCTCTTATGAGCACAAATTCTAGTCTCCCAGTTGCTATAGGTCTTCTCTTTTCAATTTCCATGAGAAGGGAAAAGAGAAGATGGTTGCTGGCTTTTCCTGGGAGAGTAACGCACTTTTGTTTAGTCTTGACTGAGCATCACTTTCCTGGATGTTTTATACACAGGATCTCCTCATTCATCACTCTAGAGTTCAGTGTTACTATCCCCATCTTACAGATGAATCTACTTCAAACATGTCTGATAATCAACTGATACCACAGAAATACAATGAGACATAAGATTCTACTATTAACAACTATATAGCATATATAGTTGCTATACAACAATCTGGAAGAAATCTAGAAGAAATGGACAATCTAGAAAAAAATGCTCCAATTCCTAGAAACATACAACTATGTTGTAGCTGAGATTCAAATCTAGGCCTGCCAAATTTCAAACTTCATGCTATTTCTCTAACAATCTGACTCCCCAGAATAAATGTGTGTCAAACATCCTACCTACATACAGATGCAAATAATAAATTAGTCAATCATCTGACATGAGATACAAGTATTCAAAGATATGGCCAGTACTTATCATCCTACATATGAAGTTAGTTGTCTGAAACATGTGTATCTCTCTTTTAGTCTTTGGAAATCTAAGACTAAGCTGCTTTTCCATCCACTAGCCCAAACCAGCCATTTCATCCTTCTTTACAAATTCTGCTTTTCATTTTTTTGATGGCTCTGGGGCAAAATGTGTCGTCATTTCATTTGATATACCGTATCTTTTTAAATTCTGCTCTCTCTGCCCTTCTCACGTGGCACCATGGTAACGTTCAATGCAGCAAGCCCTACCATTCCTTCACCTATGATATCCCTTTATGACGGGTAAATCAGCACTCTTGGGTAAATCAGCACTCTTGCAGAGAATCTGCTCTCTTTGCCTCCTGAAACTACTTCACGTCTCCTGACCCCTTTCGCTTATTTCTATTGCCAATGGAGAGATCCATAAATTAATTGCACAATCTTAATAAAAGCTACTACTATTTCTGACTTGGGCTATTTCTTAAAAGTAACTGTCTTGAGGGACGCCAGCCTGAAGAAGGGGAAGGAAAACAGAAGTAAAGGGAAATGTGTATTTGAAACATTTATAACATCAATGATGAACACATGTATTAAAGTATTAAAAGAGCGTCTATACCTAGTAAGTGATTGGTAACTGTCAGCCACTGGTTGTTTAATGTGACTGTTCTAAACAATTCTGTAAAGAAATAATTATGCATTATCATGTTGTAGGTTGTACCTAACTTTATGGAACAGATGTGCTGCTGATGGGTTGGCTTAAACCAACTGTGGAAACCAAATCATATTTTCCTACTGGCTCACTTAACAAAGGTGGGAATGTATCCCCCATGGAAAACTCACTCATGAAAATCCACTAGAACATTTTAATAAAAAAAGTTGATATTTGGAAACATTTGTAATAATCAAAATAAGCCAGTAAGTATAAATATTACATTAAGAACTCAAAATATTCTTCACTAAACTGCTCCCCTGGGGTTAATTAGGATTGCTGATGTGATATGTTTTTGAAGTTCTAAACTCTTTATTGTATAAGATAGGATCATCCTTATCTGCAGTTATCCAAATATATTCTTTTGATAAAGTGAAAATTTCTATAAGGCGCTATTTTCTTCAAGCATGTTATAACAGCACTATCTTAAGCATTAAATCTGCTATGCCTTACACTTTAAAAAGAGAGAGATCTGTTATGATACATAGGAAAAATGTGCACAACAAAATCAGAGAAGAAAGAATGAGTTTTTGATGATATTTGGGTTAAAAACAATTTTCTCAATCACTGGGAAGCATAATGACCAATCATTTCCAAACGACAAGCTTCCAATAAAATAAAGGGATTCATCACAGAAACCTTTACTAGATACTTTCAGTTATCTGTGAACAATTAAATAATTGTCTGGGAGTAAGAACATCAAGCCAACTTCTTCAACCGTCAGAAAACAAAAGATCTTTGAAGGCTGGCTGTTGCAAGCCAAAACAAAAACGAGCTGCCTGTGAAACTCCAAGGAAGATGGAAAATCCTGAAGAGCCCTCAACTGTCCCGACAGAATAATAAAGCGAGCACGCCACACCTACTGCTGCTTGGTGTAAGGGTGTCATAGGGCCACAGGCCAAGGAGGAACGAAACACCTCAAACGCAGAGACAGATTCGGCATTCAATTCAGCAGTAGAACTCTTAAGTCTTAAAAAGCATCTGTGGCAGAATATTTTTAAGTTACGGAAACCAAAGAGATGAAATAACAATTTTCACAAATTAAAATATTTCAAAGGGCTCAAATGCATAACAAAATGTCAAATTTAATACCTAAACCACAGAAAGCAAACGAAAACTAAAAGTTTTAACATATTCAGTTTTTTTCTTTTAAAGATTAGCATCTTTAAATATCACAAGTTCTGAAATAATTTAAAAATCAGAGTTATACTTTTATGGGGGAGGGAAAAAAGCCTATGTGACTCAGAATTCTGTTTCTCTCTGCATTTTAGGATCAAAAATACATTTAATATGCAAAAAAATTATTGTGGACTCAGACATTAACACTTCAAACTAGTATATTCAGTTTCATTCATATAATTCAATCCTTATTTACTTTTAATCAACTGACAAAGTACAGTACTCCTCAAAGCTTCAACTTTACAAAATAATAAGCCCTTTATAGAGCTAAACCTTACAAAAATCATGCTGTGGGCCAGTCACATTCTCCCATATTGAAGTAAAATGAAGCAAACCAAAAAGAAAAAAGGAAAAAAAAAAAAAAACACCTCAGGAAACAAAAGGTTCCCACAGGGTAGGTTGTGCCAGACTTGACTGTTAAATATAGCCTATTGTGAGCCCTCATGTTGGTTTTAAAAGTATTTCCAGGAAAATTATAAAACCTTTTGATCTTTTAAACAAATGTAAAAGATACTCCTATCAGCAGGATCTGATTAGATCTTCAAATGATAAGATAATACCCATTTGCCAAGATCAAAATCCTGAACAAGCAAAGGAAAATTGACACCCTTAAAAACTCACAAAATACAGTCCCAAAACCTTACATTCTCTAAGCTTCCTGCGGCCAGGAACCCTCCCACCTAAACTGAATCTCTCCACCAGGTTACTGACTCCATCTTCTGTCCCCAACTCCAAAATCTATTTCTAATAATTATGGTCTCTCTCTTCAACTGCTACCTTTCTGAAATTGCTTTTCCTTTTGAAAAAGAAAGGGAGGGAGGGAAGGAGGGAGGGAGCTTAGCAGCAGCTGAACTTTCTCGTACTCACACTGAATTCAAAAACAACTGCAGCTACATTATCTCTTATTCTACCTCCATTAGCTACTGGGGGGACATCCTTTGCTTCAAAATGATGTTCCCACATATTTAAGCTGTATATCCTTATTTCCCATTCCCTTTAAAACAATTACCCTTATCATCACCACCCATTAATCTATGTAAAAAGCACCACAACCTTTAAAATCACCTGGTTTGGGTGGGGGTGGGGATGGGAAGAGGGTTACTAACAATAATAAAAGGTGGTTGCTCAATGCTGGACACTCAGTCAGGCATTCTGCATGGTTTCATTCATCCTCACAGAAATCTTGATATCAGTATTTCTATCACTAATTTTCATAGAGGAAACTGAAGTTGAAAAAGATTAAGAAATTTACCCAAATCTTTTTTTTTTTTTTTTTTTTTAAGTAAACTCTACCCAACATGAGGCTCGAACTTGGGACCCTGAGATCAAGAGTCGCATGCTCTTCCAACTGAGCCAGCCAGGAGTCCCCAAAGATGAATCTACCTTATCTGAAACTCCTGTATCACTGATTGTACTTTACCTCTCTTAAGATGCAACTTACTTTCTATAAGAACACATGATAGGTGGGGAGGATCCTAGGCGGAGGGGGGATTGGGAAGCTCCAGGAAAGGGTGTCCTCACCTTGAGAATAACTGCAGAATCTATCTGATGTAACAGCTTTGGAACTCTGGTGTCTGCTAACAGCTTGCAACTTCCAGGGGAAGATCTGGATGGCAACTTTCGGGTAATTTCAGCTCTTAGCACACAGGAGCAGCTACCCGTCCTGCCCATGCCTTACCCCCAGCCATGTAGCAAGGCAGCTGTACATGTGTTCTGAGAGCAGCTTACACACAGCATGTGGGCGCTAGGGTGGGCAAAAAGAACGCTGCCCTCAAAATATCAGGAATGATGCTCTGAGTGCCGCTTCTTAACACAGAGGCTCAAAATAAAGACGTGACAGCCATTGTAGCACCTCCCCACACTGTTAAAAGTCTCAACCTCTCTAGCTGAAGTGACTGTCGGAAGATTTAAAGGGCCAGCATCCCTCCTCTTCCCTTCATGTTTCACTTTCTTCCCTTTGGAGAGCCCAGATAGTAAAGATTAGGACACTCAAAAACAACTGCACATACGAGCAAAGTTACACAGTGACCACACACGCCCAGAAAAAGGATCAAAAAAAGACCCGAGAAGATCTTAAATTCATACCTCAGGCTGATCCTCACCACAAACAAAGCATATAACAATTAAAATAAACAATAACAAAACCCAGCAAAACCTGTGAAGGGGGAGAATCTGATTTCCCGAGTTACCAGATTATTAGATTCAAATATCAGGTGTGGGGGGAAAAATCACAAGACATACAAAGAAACAGGAAAGTACGGCCCAAAGGAAAAAAATGTAAGTCAATAGAAACTGTCCCCCAAAAAGACCTATGGCAGATTATACTAGACAAAGACTTTAAAACAACTGTCTTAAAGATGTTCAAAGAACAAAAAATATGCAAAAATCAAGAGAACAAAGGATGAAAAATGAAAATAAAAGAGCAGAAAGCATAAAAAAAAAGAAATTCTGGAGCTGAGGAGTACAAGAAGCAAAATGAACAATTCGCTAGAGGGATTCAGCTTCCACAATCAAAAGATGTGGGGATGAGCTGTAAAGGAGCACAGGTTTTACAGGTCATTGACATTAGGCTGGTATACACTCAAATTAGTGCTATAACTGTAGGATGTTAAACGTAATCCCCATGGTAATCATAATGAAACAGCTACAAAACACAAACACAAGGAAATGAGAAAGTTACTTAAAAGTTTCACCATAAAAAATCAACTAAATGCAAAGGAAAACAATAATGCAATAAATTAGGGGCAAAAGGCATACAGAAAACAAACGGCACAAAGACCGAAGTCAGTCCCTCCTTATGAGTAATTAAATGCAAATGAATTAAACTCTCCAATCAAAAGACAGAGGTTGGCAGAACCAATAAAAACACATGATCCAACTATATGTTGTCCACAAGAGACTCGCTTTAGATCCAAAGACACACACAGGTTGAAAGTAAAAGGATGGAACAAGATATTCCAAGCACTTAATAACCACAGAGAACAGGGGTTGCTATACTAATACCACACAAACAGGCATTAAATCAAAAAATGGAATTCAAGACAAAGAAGCACATTTATAAGTTGATAAAAGATTCAATACAACAAGAAGATATAAGAAGGATAGACATTTACACACTAATGACACACCATCAAAATATGAAGCAAAAACTGACAGAATTCAAAAAAGAAATAGCTCTACAATAGTAGTTGGAGACTTTAATACCCACTCTCAATAATGAACAGAAAAATCAGAAAGGAGGAAAGTAGGGACACAGAGAAGCTAAGCAATACAACGAACCATCTAGATCTAACAGAACATTCTACCCAACAGCAACAGAATACACATGGCACATATTCCAGGACAGATCACACGTTAGGACAAGATTAAGTCTCCATATTTAAAAGTATCTTCTCTGAACACAACAAATGAAGTCGGAAATCAGGACACAGAAATGAACAAAACCGTGGAAATTAAACAGCACA
Organism: Ursus americanus; assembly: GCF_024610735.1. Classification (NCBI taxonomy): domain Eukaryota; kingdom Metazoa; phylum Chordata; class Mammalia; order Carnivora; family Ursidae; genus Ursus; species Ursus americanus. Next base: position 23,652,850 of record NC_142158.1, on the reverse strand, counting down.
CTTTTAAACAACCAGTGGATCAAAGGAGAACATACTTACTGATGAAGGAAAACAAAAATAACCACACACCAAAACTTATGGGATAGACAAAGAAGTACAAAAGAGAAAATTTATCACTATAAACACGTTTTTCTTTTTGAAAGAAAGATCTCATATCAACACCCAACTTTATAACTTAGGAAAAGAGAAAAAGAAGAGTAAACTAAAACCAAAGCTAGCAGAAGGAAATAATAAAGATTAGAGAAGAATGAGATAAAGAATAGAAAAACACCAGAGAAAATCAACAAAAAAGCTGGTTCTAGGAAAAGATCCACAAAATTGACAAACCTTTAGCTACATGGACTAAGAAAAAAACACTCAAATTACTACAATCAGAAATGAAAGTGGGACATTACTAACAATTCTAAAGAAATATACAGTACTATGAACAACTGTGTACCAACAAATTGGAAAACCTAGTTGAAATAGACAAATTCCTGAAAACACAAAACCTACCTAGAGCAAGTCATGAAGCAATAGGGAATCTAAATAGGTCTATCACCACTAAAAAGCTTGATCAGTAATCAAAAATCTCCTAACAAAGAAAAGCCTGGAACCTGATGGCCTCACTGGTGAATTCTACCTAACACTTAAAGAAGCAATACCAATCCTTCTCAATCTTTCCCAAAAAATTGAAGAGAAGGGAACACTTCCTAATGTATTCTATAAGGGCAGAGTTAGCTTGATACTAAAGCCAGACAATGACACCACAGGAAAAATTACAGACCTATAATATCCCTTATGACATACATGGATGCAAAAATCCTCAACAAAATACTAGCAAACAGAACTCATTAGCATATTAAAAGGATTATACATTATAATCAAGTGGGATTTATTCTTGGAATATAAGAATAGTTCAGCATACAAAAATCAATGCACGTAGGGATGCCTGGCTCAGTTAGTTAAACGTCTGCCTTCAGCTCAGGTCATGATCCCAGGGTGTTGGGATTCAGCCAGAGAGTCGGAGAGTTGGGCTCCCTGCTCAACAGGGAGTCTGCTTCTCCCTCTGCCCCTCCCCCTACTCCTGCTCTCTTGCTCTCACTTGCGTGTGCTTTCTCTCTCAAATAAAATCTTTAAAAAAAAAAATCAATCCATGTAATATGCCATATCAACAGAATTAAGGAGAAAAAACCACACATGATAATCTCAATTGATGCAGAGAAAGCCTTTGAAAAATTCAACATCTTTTGTGATGAAAACAATCAATAAACTAGGAATAGAAGAAAACGTCCTCAGCAAAATAAAGGTCGTATGTGAAAAACTCACAGCAAGGCTCACACTCAAGGTAAACAACTGAAAGCTTTTCTTTTATAATCTGGAACAAGGAAAGGATGCTCACTTTTACCCATTCAACATAGTTCTGGAAGTTCCAGCCTGAGCAACTAGACAAGTTAAAGAAACGAAAGGCATCCAAATTGGAAAGGAAGAAGTAAAATTATCTGTTTACAGATGACATGATCTTCTCTGTAGAAAATTCCAAAAATACCCACCAACACACGCTGTTAGAATAAATGAATCCGGCAAAGTATCATGAACAAGAGTCAATACACAAAAATCAGTTGCATTTCTATACATGAACAATGAAAAATATGAAAAGGAAATTACAAAAACAACTCCATTTACAACTACATCAGAAAGAATAAAATACTCAGGAATTAACTTAATCAAAGTGAAAGACTTATACGATAAAAAGTACAAAACATTGCTGAAAGAAACTGAAAAAGACATAAAGGAAACACATCGCATGATCATAGATTGGATGAATATTTTTAAAGTATCAATACTACCCAAAGTGGTATACGGATCCAATGCAATCCCTATCAAAATCCCAATGATGTTTTTTGCAGGGGGGGGGGGGGCGGGGGGATCCTAAAATTCAAATGGAATCTCAAGGGACACCAAATAGCCAAAACAATCTTGAGAAAGAATAAAGCTAAAGAGTTTACCCTACTGATTTCAAAACTTACTGCAAAGCTATAGTTACCAAAAACAGTTTGGTATTAGCAAAACACAGACTTATAGGCCAGTGGAATAAAATGAAAACCCAGAAGTAAACCCACACATACATGGTCAAATCCTTTTCTCAAGGGTGCCAAGCCATTCGATGAGATAAGGACAGTCTTTTCAACAAATGATGCTGAGAAAACTGGATATCCACATGCAAAATAATGAAGTTGGACACTTTCCAGACACCATATAAAAAAATTTACTCAAAAACGCATCAAAAAGCTAAATGTGAGACCTAAAACAATGAAACTCTGAGAAGAAAACATAAGATAAAAGCTTCGTGACCTTGGATTTGGCGATGATTTTTTGGATATGACACCAAAGGCACAGGCAACAAAAGAAGAAAACAAACTGGATTTAAGAAAAATTAAAATTTTTTTCTCCAAAAGATACTTTCAACACAGTAAAAAAGTAACCTACAGAATAAGGGGAGGGGGGAATTACAAATCATATATCTGATAAGAGATTAACAGAATTACAGAGAATCCTAAAACTCAACAACAACAAAACAAACAACCCAATTAAAAAATGGGCAAAGGACTTAAACAGACATTTCTCCAAAGATATACAAATATCCAATAAGCACATGAAAAGATACTCAACATGATTAATCATTACGGAAATGCAAATCAAAACTACAAGAAAACGCCATCTCAACCCATTAGATTGGTTATCAAAAAAAAAAAAACACAAACAAACAGGAAACAGTAAGTGCTGGCAAATAAATAGAGAAACTGGAACCCTCATGCACTGCTGGTAAGAATGTAAAATGGTGCACTGTGGAAAGAATACGGCAGTTCCTCAAAAAATTTAAAAAACAGAATTTACCAGCAATTCTACTTCTAGGATCTAGCAATTCCACTTCTAGGTATGTAACTGAAAGAACTGAAAGCAGGTCTCAAAGAGATATTTATACACCCGTATTCATAGCAGCATCATTCCTTACAATAGCTACAATGTGGAATCAACCCAATGTCCACTGACAGATGAATGGACAAGGAAAATACACTGGGCTAGTGAATTCACTCTTAGAAAGAACAAAAATTCTGCAATATGCTACAATATATGTATGAGTTTTGAAGACAATATACTAAATGAAATTAGCCAGTCACAAAAAGACAAATGCTTTTTGGAGTCCACTTGTATGAGGTACTCAGAGTAGCCAAATTCAGAGGCAGAAAGCTGCCAGTGGCTGTGGGGAGGGGAGAATGGGAAGTTACTGTTTAAGGGGTCCAGAGTTCCAGTTTTACAAGAGGAAAAGAATTACGGGAGTGGGTGTTGTGATGATTTCACAAAAATGTGAATGTATTTAATACCACTGAACTGTACACTTAAAAAGTTAAGATGGTAAAATTTATGTTATGTGTGTTTTACCACAATAAAAAAAAGTGAAAAAAAAAAGAATACACAATTGTGTGTTTAATATTCTTAGTGGTTGACAATTTACTTAGGGGACAGGCATATATTTGACTCATCTGACTGAGTGTTGTCACATCCTGCACAGTGCTGTGCACACTAGTAGAGTATCTATACCCACAGCTATTGCTGGTTTCATAATAAACCAGACCAGCTGTCAAGTCAGTACCTGGTTACAGAGCCAGGAGCAGTGCTGAGCTAAAAGGTCGGCTGGCATTTATAACTGGATCTTCTTGGAAACAAATCCAATAAGATACAACGAGGCAGGGAAAGGGAAATCAGGAATGGAGAAGACGCAAGGAGACAATATGGACCTGCCAGGCAAAAGGATGAGCCAGCCCTCCTCGTCTTCAAGGTCAGGCAGCTAGGAACAAACGGAAGCCTGGAGACTAGAACTATAAGGCCAGAGACCATATGCAGGATATAAACACAACACAATGTGTACACCAGGCCAAATACACGACCCAGTAAGAGAAACCAAAGGGCCAAAGTATTCATCAAAGACCATCCATTTTCAATTTACCTGTCTGTACATTTTCCATCAGCAGTTCCCAAACCTTGAGATGTTGCAGAGACATCAACTTTAAAATGCACACACTTAACACCTGTCCTACCAAATCAGGTGCCAACTTTTTATTTTGCCAAGTAAAGACATTAAAAAAAATGCTAAACTACCCTGTACTGTCATTATTTTATTTAAAAATAGCCCATTTTAACACAGAAATAGGAGGAATATAATGATGAAGGATCACACATCTAGCTTCAGGAAAAATTCACTATATTTTCCTTTTATTTCTCATTTCACCAGAGACCAGCAAAAATCCATCAAGGTCTACAGAAACCATTGCTGCAGATGATTCTATGTCATCTAGCTAAGTTTCCTTACATTTCTATGATAATCTTTAGAATTGAAGATATACAGATAAAAGCAAAAAAAAAAAAAAAAAAAAAAGGCTTCCCTGAATACTGGCCTGGGTCAGATGACATACCAATTGATTCATAGAAGAAATATAATAAGTAACAATAATTCCAGTCAGATTTTCAGTGTGTTCTATTTGTAGCTAGTGGTTTACTCCCTGGGAGACAAAGTCCCACACCCATAATAGCAACAACTGTTTTCTGAATGTGTTTACCAAAATAGCATGGTGGAAGATGATGAAATTCTGTCAACCATAAAGCACATACTTTTCCAAAACTTTTCTTCTATTCCACCTACAATGCTATTTTTAGTTTTATAAAACAATGATAGCAGTACAAAAGATTAATGTTAAGCTATTATCTGCACCATTCAAAGAGACTGTTAGTGAAGCAAAGACAGCCGGACAATTAGAGCTGGGAGACCCATACAGAGTGACTCTGCTACAGCCTTGAATTAACTTATGAATACCCACACAAGAAACAAAACAAAACTGAACTAAACCAGGGCCCCTGAAGGTAATTATTTATCTCTTACCACAGTAACCTTTATTTACGCACTGGGTGTATAAATCATGTATACCCATGTGCGATCACATCGAGGCTTTATGTATTCGTAAGAAATAAATATATAGGATTTATCCTTTTAAAATATAATTCTGGGGCACCTGGGTGCCTAGGTCGGTTAAGCGTCTGCCTTTGGCTCAGGTCATAATCTCAGGGTCCTGGGATCAAGTCCCACATTGGGCTCCTTGCTCCGCAGGGAGCCTGCTTCTCCCTCTGCCCGCCCCCCCTACTCGTTTTCTCAATCTCTCTCTCTCTTTCTCAAATAAATAAATAAAACCTTTTTTAAATATACATATATAATTCTGGCATGTAGGACATATTCCCAATATACCCCAAAGTCAAAAAGCAGTAACACATACTCCTTTAAAAAAAATATAACCAACTAAATGTGTATTTGTATATAAAGCACACACAAAAATGTATGCATGTGCATACACCCCCTCCCCCCCACACACACACACACAGAGTTTCCTTCCCTTCCACCGCTAAATGTTCTCTCCATCTTGGAGGGTTTTTTTGTTGATATTGTTTTGGTTTGGTTTGGGTTTCGGTTTTTTGTTTGGGCTTTTTCTTTTTAGGTACAAATACCTGGCCCCCTTACCAAACTTACTGAATCAGGACCTACCACCATGGAACCAAGGAATCTGTATTTGTAAAACAAACAAACAAACAAACAAAAAAACAAACAAAAAACGATACTATTCTTATCCACCAGAGCTGAAGCCAAATTTCCATGATGATATCAGAAATACCATTTATTTACTTCCTGGGGCTCCACAGTTAACACTTACCTGCTGTTAAACTAAGGAACACTAAAACTTCACTTCCGAATATTCTGAAGGACAACATACAGGAAGTGGCCTGCACCAAAGGCTGACCTGGGGGGTCAATCTCCTGAAGGCTTCACCACCCGCACACACTCAACGTATCAACAACAACAGCAGCAGCAAACGCTGAATACTAGCCCTCAGAATACACTGAAAAGTAAAGGCATATCAGCAAGAAGAGCGTATTGTTTTCGCTTCCTCAGTGGCTCTGGAGGCTGACGTCTGCCGGGGTGAAATCTCACAGGAAACACTAGCTAAAGCTAATTCTATAACGTATAACAGGTACCACATTTTGGCGCCTGGAATAAAAGGTATTGTTCTAACATGGGTCAAAACATCCTGGAAAAAGAAAAAAAAAAATCTTGTATTTCAACTGTGTTGAAACTAGAAAGCTAAATTCAGATGATTGTCTAACCTGTGTGGGAAAATAACAAATTGTTTGGGCCAAATAATGGTGTAATTATATAATGAAGAGAGAGGAGGTGTTTTAAATTGAAATGGAAAAGTAATGCCTAAGCATTTATGCAATTACTCACCATTTTAATTTCAACAAATTCTCCAAATTTGAATATTTCAGTTCTAATTACCATGAAAATAATCTAAGTAAAATTCAACTGCCTATCTCTAGCTTTTGGAGATCACGAACTAAAGCAGGGCCAAGACAAATACCGGTTATCAAAGAGAGAATGAGGGAGCCAGCAGGTCCTTAAATGGACAGTCGGTCACCTGCTGCAAGCTGCCTGCCTTACCCAAACCTCCTGGGAGGAAAACTCCTCCCACCCAGGCCTCCTTGCAGGATGGTTTAGTCCACCTTCCCGCTCACACAGACCACACCTTATTTCCTCGAAAGACTGAATGATTCCCTCTCGATTCAGAAACAGCTCCTTTTTTTTTCTTTATTGGGACAAGAAGAGGGAGTGATAAAAGCTACCCCCCTTTATTTTTTTTTTTTAAGATTTTATTTATTTATTTGACAGAGAGAGACAGCCAGCGAGAGAGGGAACACAAGCAGGGGGAGTGGGAGAGGAAGAAGCAGGCTCATAGCGGAGGAGCCTGATGTGGGGCTCGATCCCAGATTGCTGGGATCACGCCCTCAGCCCAAGGCAGACGCTTAACGACTGCGCCACCGAGGCGCCCCAGCTACCCCCTTTAAAAAGAGAATTCAATCCTTTTTAAAGAACTATGATGCTGTTTTCCGAAATATGAGGACAGAGAAGGGACTTTGTATCTCAGATGAATAGTGTAAATGTAAGAACTAGAATAGGGACACTAAAGAATAATGTTTTTGAGATGAACAATATGCCAGCTGAGAACTTCCTTCCCGCGAGATGGTGGTATGCATGGGGCATAATCCCAAGGAAGCCACCCTCTGAAGGAGGCAAAGGCCCATCACACAGGCAGACACTAAGGTATGGAATGTCTCCTTTGTTTCAAAGAATCAACCAAGGCAATACAGTAAGAGTGTTTATCCAAATATTATAGATCAGGCCAGGTACCTAAGTGCCTCAGCTCCCAAGGAGTACAAAATAAATAACAGGAAATGCTGTTTATTAGCATTTCCCAGAGTAGATTCCTTCCCTAACCTTAAATGTTTATTTCCTGTTTTTCAATAGATCGTATAGGAAAATCCTTTCTTATATTCCCAAATACCTCCTATCCTATTTGACTTTTTTATTTTCTAGATTAAATAGGGAAAACTGGTTCATTTTAAGATTTTTCAAGAGAAAAACATTCTAGTTTGGCTTCATAATTCCATTTCTAGGGTGGCTCCCTGATTGCCGATAGGAGTGAAAATTGGCTTAACTCTTCTCTTCAGAACCTTCAGAACAAGTGTTAAAAACCCTTACTGTATTTTCCCCAATATTCCCCTCTATTTCCAATCTAATAAACATTCATGTTTAAATGTCCAATTTGTATACACTGTATAAAAAATATCTTTCCAAGAACCCAGTCCTAAAAATAAAACACTCTTTGGCTGGCAGAGTAATAAATAGTCAGCTAATAGTTGCGCAATGCTTACTGCTTGAAATAATAAATAGCTAATAGTTACACAATGCTTACTGTGTGAAAGGCACTGTTTTAAGCACTTTATATATATTAAAGCACTTTTAATCCTTACATCAACCTCATGAGGTCTGTGTTTCTATTGCCCTTCTTTTACAGATGAAGAAACTGAGGCAGAATGAGACTAAGTAATTTATTAAAGGCTACTGATGAGTGGTGAGGCTGGGATTTGAAACGCAGAAGGCCAAAGTCATGCTACTTCAATATACAAAGTCAAAATGTGCTACATGAACACACACTGCCTCCACGGATATGTCCTGATATCCATGACCAGATGTCGATCCTAAGGCATTGAAATTTCATCATTACAGGGGCGCCTGGGGGGCTCAGCCTGTTAAGCCTCCAACTCTTGGTTTCAGCTCAGCTCCTGATCTCAGGGTCCTGAGATCCAGCCCCTCCTCAGGCTCCACGCTCCGTGGGGAGTCTGCTTGAGACACACTCTCTCCCTCTGCCCCCACCCACCGCTTGTTCATGCTCTAATAAAGAAATAAATCCTAAAAAAATAAATGTACACTCTGATAACAGTTGCTACAGGAATATATCTGTGAACTCATGAACCCCGAAGGTTTCTTGTGCGGCATCGTCATCTTTCCCTCCAGTCCCTCTGTCACCCCTGCACCCCTGTACCCAGCACCTGCTCTTTCTCTGTTTGTATTCATGATGAGTTAGTTTTGTAGAATTTCATATAAATGGAATCACAGGGTATATACTCTTTCTTGCCGGACTTCTTTCATCCATCTTGTAAGGTACATCAACAGGGCATCAACAGTGTATCTAAGTGCATCAGTAGTGTATCAATAGTGTATCAATACTGCATTGCTTTTGATTCCTGAGTATTATTCCACGGATTCCATGTTTTGCCACCTCCTCAGAAGGCCATGAGGGCAGGGGTCAAAAGAGGGAGACCGAAAGCCTGGACCTGAGAGAAAAGACTTGCTTTTTCTTATTTGCTTCCTGTGTGTTAGAGGCACCAGTTTCTAACTCCAAAAGAGAGAGTCTAACATCAGCACTCTTCACCAAAGAGTAAATACCTTAAATTTCATGATTACTCCAAGCACTTATTATAGCTGCTTCAAGAAAAAGAAAGGTAAGCGGTACAAAAATTAAGAATGAAGAAATGTGTTGCCTGCTTCCTGTAGCCTAAAGATAAACTTAGGCTGAAAGCAGAGAGGGGAGAAAACACAGAGAGGCCCTCTCCACCTCTATAAACCCAAAAAAGCTAAAATTTCAGTAAAGTGGACTCCAGTATGGTTAAAACACAAACCAACCAAGCAACCAAAAGCCAAGTTGTGGAAGCCAAGCTAAGTCTTGTGAAAGCAGAGGCTGTGAAGTTAGAGATTCCTGGAGAGATGAGAATGGAGCCAGGAGGACACCTAGCCCCGCTCCAAGGGTCCTTTCCCCAGCACCCCCCACTAATAGGCGTGGCCTTGCCTAACAAAGAAGACAATAGACCTCTTTGTGAAAAGGCAGTTAAGATGCAGCCTAAAGGCAAGGAAGAAGCAGAGGCCAAGATAGGGCAGTAGCCTTTAATAACCCAGGGGATGGGTGAAGACTTCATGCTCAGACAGGCTTCGAGCAGATGACCAGGCAAGGTCTCCCACTATGGTTACTGCACATGGAACTGACCCTAAATCAACCAGCAGTCCACTTAGTTTTTAAGGGAGCTGATTTGCCAAAGAAACCATAAAACCTGCTAAACGTCTAAGTCGATGGTTCTTAAACTAGAAGGTGCATGTGATGCTCCAGGAGGACGGATCGCTGGAGCCCCTATTCTGATGCATGAGGTCTGGGGTGACACCCCAGAATTTGCTAAGCTGCTGGTCCTGAGACCACACTCTGAACCACTGCTCTAACACAGCCTGGGGTCCCTCCCTTCCAATCCCGCGGGCAAGGCAAGAGAGTTACCAGAAGCTGCAGTTCCCACATGGTCGGTCCTTCTCAAAAGCCATCGCAAATGTGCCATGAAGACAAGGGAAAAGGGGACACTCTAGGAGATAAAAATCACTTGCTGTAAAATATGCTAAGACATGAACCTCCTGCCAGTACAGGGGTACTCATCACTCCTGAACTAGGGAAGAGTGATCGTTGATCATTGTGTGTCCTTTTCCATTATCCTCCTTTACAAATGAAAACTTGTATTATGACCACCCTGCTCTTGCTCAAGTGCTAGGAATAGAATGTTATTCTTTTGCCATAGGGCTGCAGGACCAAGAGGTGCTCCACCAGATCTGAGAAAGAAGACTATGTGTCACCTAAAGATCCTGGTCTTGGAACTAGATGAGACATTGAAATGTCCTTCTCTGGGGAGGTAGTGAGAGTGTTTGTCTACAAAGTTTCATTAAGGACACACATAAGAGGAAGAATGTATTTGGATGTTGGGAGTCAAAGGGTGAACTACAGGGCATGCTGTTAGATCCCTGCCCTGTCCTCCACAAAGCTCAAGAGAAACTAGCTACGGCACCAATTCTAGAGTTTTCTAGGGCATGACTAATCAAAGGGAAGTTCCTTTTCCTCTTCTAATAAATGGTTAGTCCAAGAACTCAAACCTAAGCCAATGAGCACTTGGCCTTCTCATGGAACCTGGAATTAGTTCATGTACGTACAAGAGTAAAATTCAATGAAATGCACTGAGAGTTTGGAGAAAGCATTCTTTTGCTCTTAAAATACTGCCCCTTTCTTTTAGAGAGTATGAACTAAAGACCATCTGACCCTGAGGCTAAAAGCCAGAGGAAGGTATAGACAAATCACAGAGAAATGAGACAAAACCACTGGATTAAGGTGTAGCTTTTAACTTTGAGTTATGCAAGTCATTATATTTCATTATCATTAGGATATCTGTAATCTGCAGTTGAAATGTATGGATCCAAATAACCAATATAGCCACCAAAACCCATTGAGAGCATCGAAGAACCAATCAAGTAGTGTTTGTACAAAAGTTTAGTACCTTCCTTAATCTGAAACATTTTCTTTGCATCCGCATTCTTTCTAGGTGCCAACTGTGAGTAATGCCTTGTATTGGGAGATTTTGAAGTTTACAAGATGAACAGTCCTTACCTTCAAATTAGAAAAGAATTATAGGGTTAGGGTATTATAGAAGCTCTATAAAGGCTGTTTGGGTAATTTGCTAGCTTTCTGAATTTGGGGTACTGCTAAGACTCCGGAATCATACACGCCCCCAATATCCCCTCAAAAAAAAAAAAAATCCCCTCAAAAGGTACATTCTTCTAGTTCAATCCTAACATTTTACAAATAAGAAATGGAGGCCAAGTGATTCGGCTAATTAATTTGAAGAAGCAAAAATCAGGTTTCCTAAAATGTAACTTAATACTTAGGTACTGGCTGTTCTCCACCTTTTGTCCTGCCCAAAGACAGTGTTGACCTATGCTCCAGTTCCACCAACAACAGTGATGCTGAATGAGAGGGGAGAAGGGGAAAGCTGGGGTGCCAGAACATCACTCGATCTGGAAGGAACAACTTCTTTTATTGTAACCTTACTACATTAGAGTTATATGCAATTTTCTTAAGTTTGTTTTGGATTTTTAAATTTGGTCCCAAAATATATTAAAAAAATTATTTTTGGCACAAATTCTCTGCCTTAAGAATATAAAGGGGCACCTGGGTGGCTCAGTCAGTTAAGCATCTGCCTTCGACTCTGGTCATGATCTCCGGGTCCTGGGATCAAGTCCCACGTCAGGCTCCCTGCTCAGTAGGGAGGCTGCTTCTCTCTCTCCTTCTGCCCCTCCCCACTGCTCGTTCTCTCTCTCAAATAAATAAATAAAATCTTTTAAAAAAAGAAAATATAAAGAGTAGAATCTTGAATAGTATTTCAAGTTATCATGTTCAACTTCATGTAATTTTAAAGTGATATGGGGATATAGGTCAAAAGATAATGCTGAACTTTTCTTTGTCATTGTGTTTATTTTATTTATTTGAATGAAGTAAAAAGGGAGCCATATTTCTACTATCAATTAATTTATTTTGCTAGTTATCATTCTAAAATTAGGTGAAAGAAAATTCCAGCTATTAATAACGTTATTGGTTGACAATAATCCATTTTAAAGTAAAGAACAACAAATCTATTTTAAAAATCTCTTTACATAAAGAAATCCACGATCCTAGTCACATTGAAAATAGTTTGTTCAAGTACCTAAAGGTACACAGTAGAGTCTGCTGGCCTGTAAGCCAAGTCTCTTCCACACAGATGAGAAATCAAAATTATTACTGCCCATCTGCTACCATACTCTCAGTACAGAATTTAATGCTACTTTCTGTGTTCTGTCATCTCAGTCTTCTTGTGAGCCTGAAACATAATACTGTTGTTCAAGACCACATGCACATCAGACTCTACTGCTAATGCTATGGTTACCTACTTGGTCGTTAACCCAGAGAACTAAACTTGAAGGGTAATTCCTTGCATTTCATCTACCCAGAGGGGTTCTGGTGGAATGAGGAAACAAGTGGATAGGCCTAACATAACTCATCTCTGTAACACGCTATTCACTGTATCAAGTATGCAGGAATTAAAGTGAATCTGTTAAAGACTAAATTAAGAGATCACTTTGAGATTTCGATGGAATCTAATAACTGATTCTTTTAAAAAAAAAAAAAAAAGTACACCACACAAAATTCTACAGACAGCATGGGTATAACATGATATAGCCACTGTGGACAATGGTATGCTGGTCCCTCAAAATATTAAACACAGAATTACTACGTGACCCAACAATTCCAAATATATACACAAAAGGAATGAAAGCACGGACGTAGATTTTGCACACCAGTGTTTATAGCAGTATTAGTCACAAAAGTCAAAGGGTAGAAAAACGCAATCATCCATCGATGAGAGAACACGTGAACAAAATGTGGTATAGAAATACAACAGACCATCCCTCGGCCTTCGAAAATGAAATGCTGATACTGCTACAACATGGATAAATCAGGACACATAGTGCATGATTGCACTTACATAAGGTGGAGTAGTTGTTGGGGTTTATGTAGAGCATGAAATCAGCCATAATCCCTGTCTTGCTACAATGTAACATGGAGGCCGCGGGGGGCAACGGAAGGTTTTGGAGAAGGGTGCAGGCCCTTAGAATGCTGAGGCCTGAGGACCGCTCTGCTGTAGGAATGCTGCGCGGAGTTACCTTCCCCGAAGCTTTCTTAGCCCGGACAGCTGCGCTGTGATCTAGGAGATGTACGCCCTGTCCCCTAAAGCTATGTGAAGCAGACTCGTAGAACGCGCTCATCGGCACATTGTATCTTTCCCGTCATCAGACTCTTCCATCTTCTGTAAGACCCCTTGCCACACATCACTTGTTTGAGAAACAGAAAAGATTTATGATTATCCTGAAGCACAAATAAAGGTGAGAGCAAAGAAGAGCAAAGGGTCTTCGTCTCTTTGAGTGTTGACCCCCTTGCCTTCTCCTCTCTTTCATAGCCAGGGCTGGAGTCATCTTTCATCCGTCGGTACAGGGACTGCTGGCAGTTCCCGGCAAGGAGTCAAGTTCATAAAGAAGGGAAGTTGAATAGAAGTTGCCAGCATTGGGGCATGGGGAGTTACTGTTTAATGGGTACAGAGTTTCAGGCTGAGATGACGAGAAAGCTCTAGAGGTGGGTGGTGGTGACGGATGCACAAAAATATGACTGTACTTAACGCCACTGAACCAGACACCTAAAAATAGTTAAAATGGTGAATTTTATGCTATGTGTACTTTACTACAATACAAACACAAAACAAAAACAAAAGAGTAAAAAGATTGCTTCACGACAACAATCCATCATAAAAGCTTCCAAAAAAAGTAAAATTCTATAAAAAATTTCGAGTCCCCAGATCACTTTAAGATCAAAAACGAATCCCAAGTTGTAAACTCCTGCTAAAGTTCAACACAAATATAATGAAACAGGCACCATAGTACTTTTTACAGACATTAACTTTCTGTGATCCCGGCAAGGACTGCCAACAAAATCCCATGCCTAAAATATAATGAAAGTTGATTAAAACAGCAGAAGTTTCTCTCCTGCTCTGAAGTTGCCTTTCCCACACTAAAATAGAGCAACAGCAATCCACATTTGTTGTTTGTGTTTCATCACTGTTTTCAGACAGAACAAGAGATCTGCTGCCTACACACCATTTCTCAGCATCAACACCCGTTTCCTTATGCAATTTTAAGTTCTGTTGGCAGGTTAGAGACATTTTTTCCAACCACAAACAAAAACTTCTTTTGATACTCTATGTGAATGTTCAAGGAAATGTTCCCAATAAAAAAAAAAAAAAAGTCTATTTAAAACAATAATATGGAAGTGTATCCACAGTCAAGAAAACTTAAGTGGTAATCCAATGAAAACTAAAGTTCCAGAGATAAGACATAGAAGACTTGGTAGCTACTCGGTTGAAAATCACCTGTCTTTATTTTTTCAATCAGGAACTTAGGAAATGTTAAAAGAACACAATGCAAAAAAAGGCAGAACTCCGTTATTGAGTCTTCCACACAACTCCATGGACAACCTTTTTGTTTTTAGTTTGTTTTTAATGTTTTAAAACATTACTTTACCATAGCCCTTGATAATGAAATGTTTCACTTCAACTGTTCACTTCTTAAGAGTTATAGATGAGAAGTGGTTTCGCTCTGGAAATTTTTAGCTTTGAAAACTTAAATAGTACACACTCTTACTATATGATAAATGAATTTTTGTCATTATTAACAAACCTTTTTAAAACCAGACAATCATAAAGGAGACCAATGAGAGCTAAGACTCACACGCACCTACTAGGCAGTGCCAGGCTCTGTGCAGACGTACACTTTTTTTTTAAGGTTTTATTTATTTATTTATTTGCAAGAGAGAGAGCACGGGAGAGCATAAGCCAGGGGGAGGGCAAGTGGGAGGGGGAAAAGCAGGCAGAGTGAGAAGTAGTCTCCCCGCTGAGCAGGGAGCCCCACGTGGGACTCAATCCTAGGACCCTGAGATCATGACCCGTGTCGAAGGCAGACGCTTCACCAACTGAGCCACCCGGGTGCCCCCATATATACACTTTATATACATCAATTAAGTTAATCCTGAAAGCAACGTTGTGAAGTAATACTACTATTATTCCCTAGTCTACAAAAGACAAAACTGAGGCTTGGAAAGATACAGTTATTTGACAAATACCACAAATGTCACGGAACCAATTAAATGGTAGAGCTAATATATAAGCTCAGACAGTCCAGCTCTACACATATTCTCTTAACCATCACACGTAGCCCCTGTCACAATATATGGGGAAAATAGAGATGATTTTGATAATGCTGAACAAGTTCTTTAATAACATAATATAAAATATTTCAGCTGTCTCTTAGATCATAGTACTATTTGCTTTCTTTAAAAAACTACTAACTACTGCACTAGAGAATATAATTCACAGGCTTAAACACACTAGTAAAATCTAAATTTTTGGTACTGTCCATGACCAAGAAGGAAGGAAGTCACAGAGACTGAGGCCTGCTTCTTCATTTTAATCTTTTCCTAACCATGCAATCAATATTCAAGCACAAAAACAATGTCAGTGCCAAAAGGACTGGTAGTTCCCTCAACCAAGAAATAATTACATCAATCTATCAAGGGAAAGTGTAGATGACTAATCAAACTTTCATAAACAGACACACAGTTGAAATTTTTAATACATTAACTTCTAGATGTTGAAGTATAGGTAAGTTGTCCAAAATAATTAGAGGTCTGGAGGAAGGACTTAGTTCATGACTCACATGTGTCTCACAGCAAAACAAAAACCACCAGACGTTTATCTCTTAAAAACAAAAGACACAGAGTCTGGCACCAGCCTGCCAAGCAAGAAACACCACGTGCGAGTCAGACACGCGTGTGCCGTTTAAAAATAAAAAAGAGAGATAGGCATGTGATGAGTGAGGACTTCTAAACCTGCCCTTCCCTGAAATACACAATTCCATTTATAACTTCCCCCAAAATCAAAACACCTGAAAATAGCTAGTCACAAAAGAAGCAAGAAAGAAAAACAAAAAGGAAGCTTTATAAGACAAAGGATAAAATATCTTACAGTAAGAAACTACTATATTTAGGGAGAAAAAAAGTATGAGCTTTTTGTGACACTGGCTGTATTCACTCACCGGGAACCCCTCCTCCCTGTATTTATTTACAAGAACTCGAGGAGGCCAACGTCTCTCTCCTCGAGTTGACAAGGTTGAGTCCACTGGTATAGGGACTGGCTTCCATTTAGAGAAGTTCTTACTCAAAACTCTGGTTTCTATCTCAAGGGAGAAAGGCTACAGGCAGACTGAAGGCTGCTACATCTCTTTAAATGTGGATTCTGTTTGAAGAGAACATTATATAATTACATGTAGCAAGAACACCTCTTCTGAGACCAAATTCAGGTCTACCTATGAGTAAAGAGAAAGTAGTTAATCTCCCCAAAATGTAATGCAATGTAGTAATCTTCCAAAAAGGATCTAAAAAAATAGAATGGAGAGGAGATATAAATCCAACAAAGAAATATCATAAAAATAGACGGCAGGGGAGTAGGGGGTCTGTCTGTATAGTCTGGCCGGCCGTATTTGGAATTTGGCAACACCTTCATTAAGTCACAACTACTAATCAACTTGAGTATCAGTAAACTGGGACATCTAAAAATTCATTAATTAGCCTTGAATTGTCAGTAACAGTTTTTAAAGTATTTACAGTAAATACAGCCTGTCACTAGGGATCTGCTTTCATGTCACAAGTCCTGCCAAGAAGAATTAAGCCATACTTTAAAAGTTCATGAGAGCTGTCATAAAAGCATAGGGTGTGACACAATGTAATATTACTTACAACTAAAGTACCAAAACTAGAAAAACAAACCAACCAAAAAAACCCCATCCAAAGCGTCTAAGCATGGTCTCTCTGTTTCTGTATATATCTGGTCTGAGACTGGTAACAGGTCCTTCATGAGGCAGAACTGCATTCCGACTCGAGCTCTGTCTATTTGCCTGCCTACCTACAGCCCCGGAGGACCCTGCAGTGCGATCAGACCCAGCTTCAAAACCTCGGCCTTACTAAGTTCGAACTTAGCATCCTGCCTTTTAAGTGACAAAATCAACACACACTTACTGAGTATATAAAATGTATGTGGAGAAGACAAAGTGATTAAGCTACAACAGCAAAAAAGAAAATGACCCAGGAGAGGAGAATGGCAAGGAATGAAGGAGAAGAAAGGACGAGAACCAGAAGAGGGCCTACTTGGAGGCTAAGGACAACAGGATGTAAAGTGGAAGAAGGAACAATTTCAGATGTGATCAAGAGGTCAAGATTTGCTCATGCTCTCTACTCTACCCATGAGACAACTGCTGGGAGACAGAAATATAAAAATAAATTCAGCTAGAATTACTAATTAGTTATAACTTATCTCCTAGAAGAGCTAAAAATCTTGCTTCTTTTTACTATTCTCAAATATCCATAGCATTTTAACAGGCAAGATTTTTTTTTTATTTTTATAATTTTTTTTTGAGATTTCATTTTTAAGTAATCTCTACCCCCAATGTGGGGCTCAAACTTACAACCCCAGATCAAGAGTTGCATGCTCTACCAACTGAGCCAGCCAGGCATCCAACAGCCAAGAATCTTTTACATAGAGATCAGCAAACCATATCACGCCTTCCTAATGGGTGGCTCCAATAAAAATGTGTTACGTCTATATGGGCGTCCTGCTAACAGAGTGTAAAGTGGCCCACACAATCCCTGCCTTCTGGTATTCATGTCCCTGTATAATCTCTTCCCCTTAAGAGTGAGAAGGATCTCTGACTTGCTTCTAATCCATAAAATATGGCAAAGATGTTAAGATGTCACTTGAATGATTATGTTAAATAACACCTACCAAGGAAACTTCTCCTTTAATGGCTCTGAAGAGGGAAGCTGCCATGTTGTATGCTGGTCTTTGGAGAGGGCCACATGGCAAGGATCCAAAGGTGGCCTCCGACTGACAGCCAGCAAGAAACTGAGGCCCTTGATCAAACAGCCTATAAGGAACCAAATGCTCTCAACAACTATGTGAGTTTACAAGAGGGCCCTTCCCTGGTCAAATCTTCCAATGAGAACTCAGCCCTCACAGCCACCCTGATCACAGCCTTTCAGAGGACTCTAAACTAGGCCCAGACTCCTGCCCTACCAACGCAGTGAGATAATAAACAAATGCTGTTTTAAATGGCTGCATTTGCAGGAATATGTCATACAGCAAGAGCTAATGCAGGGCCTTTAGAATTATGAAGCCATCTATTTATATGATCACTCGAGAGTCAGAAGAACATGGTCCTTGTGACCGAGGATCAAGAGGCTTCACATACCTTTACCTACACTACAAACTATACAACCTAAAGCATTAGCAAGAGCAGTAGCAGCAGCAGCAGCAATGGACAGAACTAACCCATTTGGTAAACCTATTTCACACTTGAATCCACTGCAGAGTAGACTCAGAGGCAATCTCAAAACTTAACATCATAACCATACATCTCAGCCGGCTACAAAACTACCTTAAAGCGCAGTTTTCCAAACTGTGGGTTGTAATCAGCATTTATTTTAATTATTAAAATAGAACAGAAAATATTAGACTGCATCACATGTAACATCTGTTAGATCAAATCAATGCTATACTTCTTGAGAACCTATTCTGTATAATACACTGTGTCATCAGAAGAGTCTAATGGGGGACGCCTGGGTGGTTCAGTTGGTTTGGCATCTGCCTTCGGCTCCAGTCATGATCCCAGGGTCCTGGGATCGAGTCCCACACTGGGCTTCTTGCTCGGTAGGGAGCCTACTTCTCCCTCCGCTGCTGCTCCCCCTGCTTGTGCTCACTCGCGCTCTCTCTCTTTCTCTGGCAAATAAATAAATAAAATCTTTAAACTAGCGGGAGGCAAGAGACAAACGCACAAGTAACTACACATAAAGAATACAAAGAGGCCAAATCAAGGAACCAGGAAACCTGCATGAAGGAGACATCATGTTAGAAAGGCCGCAAGTAAAATGGTAGGGAGAGGAATGATACCCTCTCTCCAGAAGGAGGTAACAGCAAAGTGCCTAGAGACATGGTGGGAGGAGTAAGAGGGGTCGGGAGAGGAGTGGGAGGGGTGGGGAAATGAGAATGTGAGTGTGTGAGTGTAGAGGAGAGCAGGGGTAGTTAAGACAGAGGCAGGCTGGGCAGAAAACCGAACACCACGTTGAGAAGTTTGTATTTATCAGAAATGCAGAGCAAAATTTTAAGCACGCTGTGTTAGAGAAAGTAATGCTCTTTGCCTTCTGGCCTTGTGTTATGTGATTCTAGAACTGTTACCTGAGAGGTATCCCTCGGGCTGGACTATTTCTGAGGGGTCTTCTGATTACAGACAGTGGAACTGAACACCGACCCAAAATATTAGGTGTAGTCCTGCTCCACTAATCACTTGTAGAACTTCCTTCTCCATTCTGCCTTTTGATGGTTTGTAAAGAAATCAATTTTGTGGAGATAGATCAATATTGATTCATTTGCTACTTGCTTTCACCAACATTGCTTCATTGTAACAACTTTCAAAATGGCATTATGATCTATACCGTAAAATACAGAACACCATAAACTCTCTATAATGCTCTCCATCAGGAGTTGACAAACTTTTCCTATAAAGGGCCGGAGACTAAATACTTTCAGCTTTGAGGGCCATATGGTCTCTGTCTCAGCTATTCGACTCTGCTGCTATACAGCGAAGGTAGCCACAGACTTTCTGCAAGTCAGTGAGTGTGGCTGTACTGTAATCAAACTTTATTTGCAAAAACAGACAACAGGCTAGGTGTGGCACAGCGGCCACGGATTGCTGACCTGGACCTGTATTTTCTATCATTAATTTACTTTCACATAAAGGGGTAAAATGTAACTCTTTCCTGCACATTGGAATTAAATGATAGAATTATATCAATCCTATTGACGTTGTATTGCATGTCAAGTACCAAGCGAAGTTTGTGGCCTCCAGTCTATCAGAGTAACTTCCAGAAATGCATGAAATCATCCAAAAGAAAATTCTGTCAGCTCTATCTTCGAAAGACACCCGCAAATCCAACCTCTTCTCACCCCTCTATCACCATTCGAGCAATCCATCCATTCGGTCAGTATCTACCAAGCACACACACGGTGTCAGCTTCTGCCAAGGGAAGTATTAAGAGAGTAAAACGGAGAAAAATCCTTGCCCTGGAGGACCTTATATACTAGCAAGTGATGAGTATCAATAAATAACGACCCTAACAAATAAGTAAAGGATACAGTATATCAGAAAGTGAGGCGTACAATGGAGAAGAGTGTGGGAGGAGAGGGGAGCAGGGGTGGGGATGTCAGGGCAGAGGGAGAGCCGCAATTTCGAACAGTGTGGTCAGTCATGGCAATCTTCCAGGAGAGGCACACGCTAGGAGGGTCACCTCCATCATCTCTCCCCTGGACCATTACAGCAACCTTCTGGTTCTTTCTTCTTCCATTCTGGCTCCACTCCAGAAATGCTTCTGAAATGCCCATTGGGTCATGCCAATCCCCTGCCCTTGCCAATTCCCACAGTGAGTGAAGAAAAGCCAAAGTCTGATTTGGTTCCTGATGACCCTCCAATCTCATCTCCTACCACTTTGTCTCCCTGCACTGGCCTCCTTGAGGTTCCATGCCATGCAGCTTCCATCCAAGGCCTTCCGCCTCTGCCTGAGACGCCCTTCCCCAGATAACCCGCATCCGTATGGTTCATTCTCTCACCTTCTTCATATCTCAGATCAAAGAGCACCACCTCAAAGGCTGCCCCTAAAACTCCTCTGTGCAAAACAGCCCCCTCTGTAACAGCTCTACATCTCCAGTCTGCTTTAATCTTCTCATAAGTAAATAATAATGAATGTACCTACAATGTTCCAATCCTTCTCTGAGGAAGTTACGGATATTAACTTGTTAATTCTCTGATAATCTTATATAGTCTTTTGTTTACCTGTTTTTCTGTTTAGTTCACTAGAAACTAAACTCATATGAAGACAGGGACTTTGTCCCCCTTATGACATCGCCAACCCCTCAAACAGTGTTTGGCACAGAGAAGACTATCAACATCTTGGAATGAATGCATGAATGGGGACTACTTTGTAAAAGAGAAGTCAGAGCCTTCCCAAGCACACAGTGACACAGTGACAGAGCGACCAAGCCAGAACTTGAGTCTAAGATGGTTGGAGACCAGCCCACACTCCTCACCAGTACCTCTTAAGGCATGTCCTGGTGGGACTGGAAATAGAGAAGTGAACACTAAATCTACACATAGAGATGGGGCCAAGTCACTTTAACAACAAGTTATCCTTCTGGTTGGGGACACCAGTCTAGTGTTTTACTAACGCCGTGATCGCAAACAAATAAATCACTTAACCGTTCTTTGCCTCATCCTTAAATTCAGAATAATATCAGTCCCTACCTCACAATGTTGGTGGGAAGAATAAACAAGTTAATACCTGTAATGTCCTTAGAGAAGGCCCGGAGCAGTGTAGGTACACTCATTATTATTTATTTTACTGTAAAATAAATGTATGCCCCATTCACCCATTTCCCCCACCACCTCCAACTCCCCTTCCTCTGGTAACGACCAATCTGTTCTCTGCATTTATGAGTTTTTTAAAAAACTTCTACATATAAGAGAGATCACACGGTATTTGTCTGATTTATTTCATTTAGCATAATGCCCTCAAGGTCCATCCTTGTCTTCACAAATGGCAAGATTTCATCCTTTTTAATGGCTGAATCATATCCCATTGTAGATCTCTACCACAATTTCTTTATCCATTCATCCATAAACACTTAGTCTGGTTCCATATCCTGGCTATTGTACCTAAGGCTGCAATGAACGTGGGGGTGTATGCCCAAAAGTGAAATTGCTGGATTATAGCTCCATTTTTAATTTACTGAGGAACCTCCATTCTGTTTTCCACAGTGGCTGCACCAAGTTACACTCCCACCAAGAGTGCACAAGGGACCCTCCTCCTCTACCACCACCACCTATCACCACCACCATTATCACCATCATCACCATCATCATTACTAAAGAGCAGAATGGCTTCTAGGCATGAAAACCTGACTTCAACCAGATTAAAGGTACTGACCTAACCACAGGCAGCAAAAGGAGACGTGATTAGGGTGACATTATGCTTACCCTCAGGATTTCTGGGGAGCACCAAGAGAAAGTAAGCATAAGCTCTTGGAATCACTGGCCCCATGGCAAGCTACACACCAGACTTCAACCCTGTGCAGTGCTGTCCCGCAGGGAGAGAAAGCCTCTTCTAGGAGGGCCAACGAGCGAGGGGCACTAAGCAGCCTCCATATCTGTGCAAGGCATCACTGAAAGGGGAAGGTGAGGCCTGAGGGAGGGACCCATGAGATACCGTCTTAAATACTGAACAAAAAGGATAACTAAATTTTTCGGCATGGTATTTACTGCTATCTTCCTGTTCCTATAATGAAAATCCATTTGTAAAACAGAATATAAAGAAAAAATATGCATAAACACTTAAAAAAATCTTCACACTTTGCATTTTCAAATACAGAAGAGTCTCACTTGTTTAGTGATCAAAACTTTCAATACAGCATTAAGATGAATGTGTGTCATGATTTTTACAGTACTTCATGCCTGAATACCTGGTCACCTTAGGACAGTATCCAGTTAGTTGGTGTTTTCTGTCACTAAAGGTATGAAGTAAAGTTTACATTATCAGTTTCACCATTAGGAATACAGGAGATGAAGTCTTAAATGAATAAAATCAAAAATGTATTTGCCAATCAATTAATATACTCCCACTTCTTTAAAAAATTAAAAAACATTGGTCTATGTGTCTGTTTTAGCGCCAGTACGATGCTGTCTTTGTGATCACAGCTTTGTAGTATAGCTTGAAATCAGGCAAAGTGATCCCCCCAGCTTTGTTTTTCCTTTTCAACAATTCCTTGGTGATTCGGGGCCTTTTCTGGTTCCACACAAATTTAAGGGCTACTTATTCGAGCTCTTTGAAAAATGTCATTGGTATTTTGATCTGGATGGCATTGAAAGTGTAAATTGCTCTGGGTAGCACAGACATTTTAACTATGTTTATTCTTCCGATCCATGAGCACGGAATGTTTTTCCATCTTTTTGTGTCTTCTTCAATGTCTTTCAAAAACAGACACAAAGACCAATGGAACAGAATACAGAACCCAGAAATGGACCCTTGGCTCTATGGGCAACTAATCTTTGACAAAGCAGGAAAAAACATCCAGTGGAAAAAAGACAGTCTCTTCAATAAATGGTGCTGGGAAAATTGGACAGCTATATGTAAAAGAATGAAACTTGACCACTCTCTCACACCATACACAAAAATAAACTCCAAATGATTGAAAGACCTCGATGTGAGACAGGAATCCATCAAAATCCTAGAGGAGAACATAGGCTGCAACCTCTCTGACATCGGCCACTGCAACTTTTTTCATGATACATCTCCAAAGGCAAGAGAAACAAAAGAAAAAATGAACTTGTGGGACTTCATCACGATAAAAAGCTTCTGCACAGCCAAGGAAACAGTCAAAAAAAGTAAGAGGCAGCCCACGGAATGGAAGAAGATATTTGCAAATGACACTACAGATAAAAGACTGGTATCCAAGATCTACAAAGAACTTTTCAAACTCAATACATGAGACACAAATAATCAAATCAAAAAATGGACAGAAGATATGAACAGACACTTTTCCAATGATGACATACAAATGGCTAACAGACACATGAAAAATGTTCAAAATCATTAGCCATCAGGGAAATTCAAATCAAAACCACATTGAAATACTACCTTACGCCAGTTAGAATGGCAAAAATGGACAAGACAAGAAACAACAAATGTTGGAGAGGATGTGGAGAAAGGGGATCCCTCTTACACTATTGGTGGGGATGCAAGTTGGTACAGCCACTTTAGAAAACAGTGTGGAGGTCCCTTAAAAAGTTAAAAATAGAGCTACCCTATGATCCAGCAATTGCACTACTGGGTATTTACCCCAAAGATACAGACGTAGTGAAGAGAAGGGCCATATGCACCCCAATGTTCATAGCAGCATTGTCCACAATAGTGAAATTGTGGAAGGAGCCGAGATGCCCTTCGACAGATGACTGAATTAAGAAGATGTGCTCCATATATACAATGGAATATTACTCAGCCATCAAAAAGAACAATTACCCAACATTTGCAGCAACGTGGACGGGACTAGAGGAGATTATGCTAAGTGAAATAAGTCAAGCAGAGAAAGACAATTATCATATGGTTTTACTCGTTTATGGAACATAAGAAATAGGAGGGAGATCGGTAGGAGAAGGAAGGGAAGAATGAAGGGGATAAAAAGAAGGGGGAATGAACCACGAGAGACTATGGACTCTGGGAAACAAACTGAGGGCTTCAGAGCGGGAAGGGGGTGGGGGATTGGGATAGGCCGGTGATGAGTAGTAAGGAGGGCACCTACTGCATGGTGCACTGGGTTTTATATGCAAATAATAAATCATGGAACACTACATCAAAAACTAAGGATGTACTGTATGGTGACTAACATAACATAATAAAAAATTATTATTAAAAAAAATTAAAATACGGGCACCTGGGTGGCACAGTGGTTAAGCGTCTGCCTTCGGCTCAGGGTGTGATCCCGGCGTTATGGGATCGAGCCCCACATCAGGCTCCTCTGCTATGAGCCTGCTTCTTCCTCTCCCACTCCCCCTGCTTGTGTTCCCTCTCTCGCTGTCTGTCTCTATCTCTGTCAAATAAATAAATAAAATCTTTTTAAAAAAATCTATTAAAAAAATTAAAATACATTATATTCATAGAGACTTGGAGTCAGAAGAAACCTACAAGGTACACCTATCAGACACAAAATTATACTCTAATTCTTTTGCCTATCAAATTAAAAGAAATGTTTCCTTATAACCTATCTCAAACCTTTTATAGCTGTCATCTTGACCAAACTATCCATTAATAAAGGCTAAAAAAATATGTATTCTAAACACTGAAGCATATACAAAACACAGGAAAATAAGACAGCAAACGTCTATAAATCAGTTTTGCTACAACATATGCTAGCTACACAGAAGGGGAAAAACAGTAACCACCACTTGAAAACCGTACTATCAGAAATGGTTCTTAACAACAAGATTAAGTGAGTAACTTGTAAACACAAATCAAACACTCATTCAACCGAATGATTGTTTTAATATGAAGCATAAATCAACCAAGCATGTGCAGCATTCACAAACTGAAGAAACACATACTCCCGTGTCAGTTAATAACAGAGAGAGGATGAAGAGATTTTTAAAACATTCTATAAAACCGAAATTCTAAGCATATGCAATAAGCAAAATATGTCACAAGAGGGTGAGCGAATACCTCTTTCACTACTCCCTCGGGAAGCACCACTTTACTGTGACTTCACAGCAACAGCGACAGTTCAAAATATGGATGTCCTGTACTGGAATGGCATAACGCAGTTCTAACAATTGTACTATGAATTCTTCAGTGTTTATGTACGTTTCACGCACCTGTTCTAACAAAGCCTACTCTTCCTAACAAAGTTCCTTACGAAGTCGATGCCCTGAATGGAGAATTCTGAATGGCGCTTACCTTCAGGGGGCATAATATAGATCTATAATTGTTTTTAAGTAATTGATTTCACTTACAGGAGACAGAAAAGTAGCATTAGTTCAATTTTAATGAGAAGAAAACCTTACCACCTTTCTTACGTACAAAACACTCGGGCAAAAAAAAGTTAACCAGGTGACACTGGATTGCTCTTTATAATACTGACGATCTGATAATGTTAAGATCATCTGAGTTTACTGTTCCATCGTATGTGAGTAATGACTAGGGTACAAACGTAGAGACAGATGACATCATTATCACAGAACCGTTTACAGGATTCAGTTCACAAACATTCCTCAGGTGAAGACATTGTTAACTCCAGTTTGATACATGTTATCAGAAACCATAATCTAACCCTTGATTGTGACAGCATGACATTTGGTCCCACAGGACCAAACAAGAGATTGTGAAAGATTCTGAAATTAGCCATCATCACAGAAATGACTCATGAGTTTGAGGGGAGCACGTTTGGGAAAAGCAGACATCACAATATGAACAATAACATAAATGACTTCTTGGTAAAGAGGATTTATAGGGACGGAAAGTAGGGCTGCAAGGCTCAGAAAAAAGAGTAAGAAGACCTTTTTTCAGGAACAGGAAGCCTCCTTGAGAGCCAGGCACTTTACGTTATAATCGTGTGCATCTGGTCTCCCGTTATTTTCAATAACACAAAGCGTTATTTTCGCAAAAAACCTATGGTTAAGTTCCTTGTTGATGTAAAGCATAAAAACCCTTAATAGAATAGTCTTAGAAATAAATAATAATAAATCTGTGCTTTCTTGGGTCACACCAAGTTGATTAGAAAAACAGTGGGTCTGTGTCCTCGCTGGACATGAAGGGCAACTTTTTATCACTACTACCCTTCAAATAACAATAACTAGTCAATTCTTTTTAGCTAGACCCATTATTATTTAATCCAATAATATAAAACAAATAAGGAGTATTATATAAAACCAGTTTGAGAATGAGCATAACATCTACCTTCTCTGACCCCCTGAAAAACAGAGAACATTTTTAACTTATAATTACTATGAATAGATTGTGTATGACTTGAGAATTTAAATAATTAAAAGGAAAAAACTAATAAAGAAGAATTCCACTTCAACTCTTAAAAATGGGTTGCCTTACACAAGACTTAGTAGAGGATGTATATACATGTCTTTACACTGGAGTCTGCAAGTACATATATTAATAAAAAGAACTAGAGCAAATTAAGGTCTAAATTCTAGTTCTAAGTATACTAATTTTTCTGATAACTAAAATGCATATAATACTTACCTCTCAGACAGTTCAAGGGATTAAACAAAAATAACATACACAGCATCACACAGTGGGTCACACATAATGTCCTCAAAGACTGTTGGGTCCTTGCCCACACCCTGCCCTCCAACATCCCCTAACTAGACCAATTAAAATGCAAAGTGTCAAACAGCCATAGCCTTTAGGATTTACTAATTCATCATAATAAAGAAAAGCCACTGATGGAGGCGCCTGGTGGCTCAGTAAGTTAAGCGTCCAACTCTTAATTTCAGGTCAGGTCATGATCTTGGGGTGTGAGATCTAGTCCGGTGTCTGGCTTTGCGCTCAGCAGGGAGTCTGCCTGAGAGGCTCTCCCTCTGCCCCTCACCCCATTTGCTCTCATTCTCTCTCTCTCAAATAAATAAATCTTAAAAAAAAAAAAAAAAAGAATAGCGACTGACTCTTGATATACAAGGACAGCAGCGGGACTGGCAGAACACTTGTTAAGGAAACACGGACTATGACTACAGCACACCATGAGATGTATGAGAACCAGAGTGGATGCCAGGAGAAAGGTCCTGAACGGCTTGCTGATCAGACTAAGCACCACCAACAACAAAACATTCAAGCCACTGCTATTTCTTTTTAATGTTCTGATGATACCACTTGATTAACTCTACCTGCTTTTTTATGATTCTTAACTTGGGTTAGAAAAACATCACTTTCATTCTATTCACTTACTTAGGATGAAATTAAATAACTTTGAAGAACGGTGTAAGAAAGAGCATTCTCATCTTCTAAAATTAACCAAGAAATAAGCTCTGAAGAAATTTAATGAGCTCTGCTTCTCTTTTCTATGATGATGCTGTGTTAGGTAATGATGGAAATTTGTGTTTATGGATAAACCATACATGCAGCTGGCTACTAGCACATCACAATGCTGATACATTCTAGTAATGATTTTGCCCAGGAGCAGACCCCAAAATTCCCCTACAGAAATGACAGTACAAAAAAGGACTTGAAATAAAGAGAAAGGAAAATAACAATACTGTACTTGGTTGAATAGTATATACCCCCAAAATCCATGTCCACCCAAACCCCGTGAAGGTTCTTATTGCAAAATAGGGTCTTTGTAGATATAATCAAGTTAAGACACGGTCAAATGGATTGGGGTGAACTTAATCCAGTGACTAGTGTCCTTCTTAAGAACAGGGAAGTTTGGACATAGACACAAAGGAAAGAAGGCCATGTGAAGATGAATGCACTCACTGGTCAGAGTTATGCTCAGAAGGAACATGGACCTATGTACACCTTGATTGCAGATTTCTAGCCTCTGGAACTGTGAGAGAATACATTTATATTTGGCCACCCAGTCCGTGGTCACTTTGTTATGGTAGCCCTAAGAAACATACAAGTATGTGCACAGAACACTGATTTCGACTATGTTAAATTAACACGCAATTATATGTACACCAACATATGAACTGTGACCCAACTGTTAACAATGCCTATCTCTGGATGGTGGATGGACTCACTGATTTGCATCCTATTATTTGTGCTTCTTTCAAATTTTCTAAGCCTTTTTTCAATAAACATGTTTACTGTTAAAATCAGAATAAAAGCCAATAAAGATGGCAATAAAAAACTAAAGTTTTTTAAACAAATCACATAGCAAGGCGTAAAAGAAAAAAAATTAGAAAGGGCAAGGAAGAAATAACCATCAAAACAAAAAACAATTTCAAAAATAAAACTACTTTGTACAAATTTATGTAAATGATTTTGAAAATCTTGATGAAATGGATAATTTTCTAGAAAAATACAAGTTAGCAAAACTGACCCCAGAAAAGACAGGAAGACAAAAAAATCCATTACTAGAGCAGAAATAGAGAATCTAAAGTACTCCTTCCTCTCCTGAGCCTTTAAGAAATCAGATGGTACAAGTGCAATATAAACTATTCTTAAAAACAGAGAAACAAGATAATTATCCAATACTTTTCTTATTAAGTAAACATGACAATAATTCCAAAACTTCACAAAGAATCCAAAAAAGGAAGCTGTAACCATTCTCAGGACTATCAATGCAAAAAAATGCTAAATAAAACACTGGCAAAAAGAATTTTGCTTCTGGACAAGATGGAGTGACAGGAAACCGTGTGTATTATATGGTTTACAGAAAAAAATAAAATGTAGGCTGACAACTGAATTAAGGAGAAGGATGTAAGAGTATACTACTTATGAGGTTCTTAAACAAATCTGAAGTGATATAACTTGGAATCAAGTTGTAGTAATTTAAATATAAATACTGTAAACTACAGAGCAACTACCAAAAATATGGAACCAAAGTAAAGAGATAAAATAATAAAAATTCACATTTCATGTGAAAGAAGAAAGGAGACCGGGGGTGGGGGGGGAACCACATGGGATGAACAGGAAACAGCAAAATGGGGCAATTAAATCCAACACACCATTAACCATACTAAATATAAATGACAAACACACCAACAAAAAGATAAGGTCAGCAAGAAAACTACAGACTAAAATTTCTCTTGAACACAGATTTAAAAATTCTTTGCAAAATTTTAGCATATTGAATCCAAAAATACATGACAGTACACCAAAACCAGGTGGGATTTATACCAGTAAAGCAAAGGCAGTTTAGCATTTAAAAATCTATTGATGCGGGGTGCCTGGGTGGCTCAGTCAGTTAAGTGTCTGACTCTTGATCTCAGTTCAGGTCTTGATCTCAGGGTCACAAGCTCAACCCTGCATTGGGCTCCACAATGGGTGCGGAGCCTACTTTAAAAAAAAAATCTATTGATGTAATTCACTATATAAAGTGCAAAAGACTAAAAAAGAAGAAATATGCATAGGATCATCTCAATAAATGCATAAAAAGCATTTGAAAAAACTAAACACCCATTTATGATTAAAATTCTTAGCATATTATGGGATGCCTGGGTGGCTCAGTTAGTCAAGTGTCTGCCTTCAGCTCAGGTCATGATCCCAGGGTCCTGGGACCAAGTCCCACATGGGACTCCTTGCTCAGCAGGGATCCCACTTCTCTTTCTGCCTGCCACTCCCCCTGCTTTTGCGTACTTTCTCTCTCTGACAAATAAATAAAATCTTTTAAAAAAATTCTTGGCAAATTAGAAATGGAATCAAACGTCCATAATCACATAAAACCCACAATTAACACTACCCTGAATTCAGGTGAAAGACTGGTACTTTCCAGCTGACATCAGGCATAATACTAGCATTCTTATCTTTCTACTCCACATTAGGCTGAAAGTCTTGGCCAGCGCAATAAGCCAAGAAAAAAAGTCTAAAGGCATACAGATCATAAAAAAGTAAAGACATCTTGTTTGCTGACAGCGTGATTATGTAAAAAATTCCAAGAAATCTACAAAAGACTACCAGACCTAATAACTAGGTTTAACAAGATGGCAGGATGTATACAAAAATCAATTAAACGTGTATATAATAATGAACATTTCGAAATTGAAATTTTTTTAAAATACCATTTATAATAACACCCCCCCAAAAAACCTTAAAGGTAAGGTTAACAAAAGATGTGCAATACCTGTTAATAAAAATTACAAAACACTATTAGCATTAAAGATCTAATTAAACAGAAAAATATACCATGATCATAGATTAAAACACTCAATATTTAAAGATGTCAGTGTTCCCAAAAATGATCTATAAACTTAATAAATTTGATTGAAAATAATAAAAGAGGCCTTTTTTAGTAAAAACTAAAAGGATGATTCTAAAATTTATAGAAATGCAAATGATATAGAATGGTGTAACTAAGTTTTCAAAAGAAGAATGAAGCTGGAAGACAAGCTATGAGATTTCAAGCGACATTAATCAACACAATGGGGAAGTGATACTAAGGTAGACACACGGATCAGTGACACGGAATAGGTAACCCAGAAACAGACACACGCACACACTATCAACTGATTACTGACAAAGGTTCCAAGACAAGGGGAAAGGATTCTTCTCAACAAATGGTGCTGGACATCCAAGAGAATGAACCTCGACCCTTGCCTCACACAACATGTAAAATTTAACCAAAAATGCATACATAGACCTAAACGCAAGGATTAATTAATTAATTATGGAATTTCTAGGGGAAAAGAGAAAATGTTAACAGCCTCAAACTGGATACAGATTTCTTAAGTATAACATAAAAAAGTTTAAATTACATTTTATTTTTTTAATATTTTTTATTATATTATGTTAGTCACCATACAATACATCCCTAGTTTTTGATGTAAAGTTCCATGATTCATTACTTGCGTATAACACCCAGTGCACCATGCAATACGTGCCCTCCTTAATACCCATCACCGGCCTATCCCATTTCCCCTCCCCGAAGCCCTCAGTTTGTTTCTCATAGTCCACAGTCTCTCATGGTTCATTCCCCCTTCTGTTTACCCCCCCTTTCTTCTTCCCTTTCCTCTCCTACCAATCTTCCTACTTCTTATGTTCCATAAACGAGTGAAACCATATGATAATTATCTTTCTCTGCTTGACTTATTTCACTTAGCATTAAAATATAAGGTAGACTTCATCAAAATTTAAAATAGTTGCTTTTCAAAAACCAAGGTTAAGAAAACAAAAAGACAAGTCATATAATGGAAAAAAGTGTTTGCAAAATATAAATCCAATAAAGAACTTGTTTCCAACTTTTTTTTTTTTTTTTTTTAAGACAGAGAGAGAAAGAGCATGTGCAGTCGGGGAGGGGCAGAGGGAGAGACAGAATCCTAAGCAGGCTCCACACCCAGCATGGTGCCCAGCTCAGGGTTTGATCTCACAACTCTGAGATCATTACCCGAGCTGAAATCAAGAGTTGGACGCTTAACCAACTGAGCCACCCAGGCACCCCTCCAAATATATATATAAAACTAAATAGTATGCCAACTAAGCTAGTAAGAAAGGACAGAAGATGTGAGTAGGCACTTGACCTAAAAAGATATATACATATTCAACATCACCAGTCATTTGAGAAATCAAAATTAAAACCCCTGAGATATAATTATATACATGCTACAATAGCTAACAGTGACTATATGAAGTGTTTGCAACAATAGAGAGCAACTGGACCTATCACAAATGCTAGTGGAAATATAAAATGGTACAATCTGCTCAGCCCATTCCACTCCTAGATATTTACCAAAGAGGAAATGAAAGCAACTGGAGCCCGTAGAATTGAAATCAGTCTGATATTGAGGCCCCAGAGAGATCCCTTTGTGCTTTCCACCATGTGAGGACATAGAGAGAAGCCAACGGCCATGACCCAGGAGGAAGGCCCCCACTACTAGGTGACCATGCTGGTTGGTGCCTTGACCTTGGATTTCCCAACATTGTGAGCCATGAGCAACAAATTTCTGTTATGTATAAACTAGCCAGTCCATGCTATTTTATTACAGCAGTCCAAATGAACTCAAATAGCATAGGTTAACAGAAGTAAGATAACTGGACATGAACATTCTGACATGATGCAACAAGTAATACGCACCACCTGCTATTAAGTATTCTTGCCAAAATTGTGAACTCTAGATCTAATTTCCACTTTACAGCAGAAACTCAGGATAAAGAAACATATTAAATAACACTGTGGGGGCACAATAAGCAAAATGTGGAATACAAGAAGTTCTAGGACAGGTGAAATGGTCTCCTAAGATCAATTATTAAAAAAAAGAGAGAGAAAGAAAGAGAAAAGAAAGAGAAAGAGAAAAAACAAACAGCAGATGAAAAAATACTTAAGAGCCTTGTGAATAGTTAACATTGGCCTGAGCTGATGTAGACTTCCCTGCGCATGACCTTGGTGTCCCTCTGCTCACACTTGCTTCCTTCAAAACATCAGCATTCAGATAAATTCAGAACATCCGCTTCACTGAAATGGTATGTAGGCCTTGGTACTACTTAATAGAATGGTCTAAAAATTAGTGAAAAATCAAGGCTGGGCCTTCACTGTATCAGGCTGGCATCCACACATCTTGGCTCTGGACCATGGCAGGTGAAGGCTAAAAGAAGCTGTATATTACGATACATGAAGATGCTGGAACTGCTACGTCTCCCACCCTTGCTCCTTCTATGCATCAGAATAAAAGCAGTATTAAAGTTCCGTGAGTCTTGTGAGTCTGATAGCCCACCTGGACACATCACGAGTGCTGTGGTGCAGACATGTCAACCAAAAGTAATGTGTGGCCCTCCTTTGGGTCCTGATTCAAAGGAACCAATGATGGTGGGGATGAGCAGGAGAGGGAGAAGAAAAAAGAACATCAACTCTGGAAGTTTTGAGACTGACAGGGTCTTTGCTGGTAGTAAGAAAATCTATTAATCTTATTTTAGGTATGACAATGGTATTTGGGTTGGTTTCTCTTTTACTCTCTCTTTTCCTTTTAGCCCATAAAGAGAAGGAAAGGGGCACCTGGGTGGCTCAGTTAAGCATCTGACTCTTGATTTTGGCTCAGGTCATGATCTCAGGGTGGGGAGATGGAGCCCTGCATCAGGCTCTGAGCTCCGTGCAGAGTCTGCCTGAGATTCTCTCTCCCTCTCCCTCTGCCTCTCCCTACCATGCACACATGCACGCGCTCTCTCTCTTTCTCCAATAAATAAATAAATAAATCTTTCTTAAAAAAAGAGAAGGAAAAAGAGTAAGATTTTTTTTTTTACAGACAGATGATGAATGTATTTACCAATTAAATAATACAATGTGTGGAATTCGCTTCAAAACAATCCAGTTGTGCTGGAACAAGAAAGGGGCAGGAGACGGTTTAAGACAGATAAAATAATATGGATTACCCATTATTTGATAATTACTGCAGCCTGGAGAATACTTGAGGGTTCCTTATACTACACTCTCTTCAGTTTGAAGTTTTCCATAATTAAAAAAAAAAAAAAAGGAAATGTGAAAGAGTAAAAGGTAGATAAATAGGATACAAAAGGAAGGATATGTGCACCCGTAAGTTCATGTACACCTTCAAACTGATTTGCTGCTTCCTTTTCCATATTAACTTTTTCTCATATTATAAAATTGGGATACGAAACATAGTGTATATTCCTGAATAATCTCTATTCATAAGACCTCAAAATTAAAAATATCTTTCTTCAGGGAGTTACAGATCTTAAAAGAGAAAAAAATCAGCTAAGAATACAATAAAAAGGATGAGGGGCGCCTGGGTGGCTCAGTCAGTTAAGTGTCTGCCTTTGGCTCAGGTCATGATCTCAGGGTCCTGGGACGAGCCCTGCATCAGGCTCCTTGCTCAGCGGGGAGCCTGCTTCTCCGTCTCCCCCGCGCTAGTGCTCTCTCTCTTGCTATCTCCCTAATAAATAAATAAAATCTTTAAAAAAAAAACAATAAAAAGGATGAGTCCAATCAATCCCCAATTTTCTGTCACTTGATAACACTCTTCAAGAACTAGTGCAAGTCATCCTGAAGTGGCTCTTCCTTCCTAAATGTATTTATTCTTCAACTGTTATCCCTCCAATTAGCTCATTTAATTGAGTTCAAATGAACAAATATTTACTGAGCATTCACTAGAATGAGGCCCTCTGAGGAGAACAAGCAAGAGCCGAAAGGAGAGAAGGATGTCCCTCCTCAGGCCAGCACTTCACCCCACAAACTCCAGATACAACATGGTTACTAATATGATAAAATAGCAGCACATTAAATTCCCTGCTCACGGTTGGCTAACAGAGATATGCCTATTCATCGTGTTGGATTTCTAAATTTGGTTTCAGAAAAAGGCAAAAAAAAAAAAAAAAGTTAAAAGTCATTATTGATATGAAATAAAACATCTTTCTCTCTCATATTAAGGTAAAGAAGGCATGGTTCCCTGATACTAACCAGTAATTTGAAAGGCACAGTGTATTAAGGAAGAGAAAGGAGAGAGAAAGGAGAGGGGGAGGGAGAGAGAAAGAGAGAGAGAGAGGGAGAGAGAGGAAGAGCCCTCTGAGTGATGGCTGGGAGTGGAAGCTCCAGCTGAATAGTCTTAATTAGGAAATACTGACCTTAGATGTCTGTTACAGTAAGCTGTTTTGGAAAGAGTCCTCAGGCAAAAAGATCACAGATTTTGTTATGCTTTCCACTGTAAACAAGTTTTTGCTTTCCCCCTGATAAAAACACTGTGGTTTCTGCAAGCAACATTGCTGGAGCCAAAATGCGTGTATGCTTTTTGCCTCCAAAAAAGATCTCCTAGATTCTACTTCAAGCACTGTAGCTGAGAATTCACGTTATACACAGTGAAAGAGAGTTTTATCATGTAGTCAAGAAGAGAATGTGAAATATTCCCCTCAGTATAAAATCAAAGAACATTAGTTACTTAGTGACCAGTGTGTATTCCACCAACTCCGTGAAAAATTAGCCTTGCTTCCTAATAGAAAACACAGTAGAAAAACAATTTTCTGAAGGAATACAGACTACATTAAAAACCACACCCATGGCTTCTATTACCAACTTATACTACTGACAGCAAATCTAGCCCCAGTTTCCTTCCTGAAAGCCAGACCCAAATTTTCAACTGGCTGCTGAAAATCTCCCACAGGCATCGCGAGCGCTCTCTCTCTCTCTCTCACACACACACACACTACAAAATTCAACTACTCATCTTTGTCTCACCACCAAACCTGTTCTCATCTGAACGCCCTGTCTGCAAGAACAGTGCCAAAATGTCCCGGCCAGAAACTGTGGACAACATGTCTCTGTTTCCATCACCACCCCCTTTCCACATTCAATCAACTAACAAAGGTGTGGCAATTTTCTTCTGTAAAGGCACAGATAGTAAATATTTTTCCAGGCCGGGCTTTCCAAGGCAGAAGGCAGAATCAAGGCTATTACATATGTACTTTTATAATGAGAG
Organism: Ursus americanus; assembly: GCF_024610735.1. Taxonomy (NCBI): domain Eukaryota; kingdom Metazoa; phylum Chordata; class Mammalia; order Carnivora; family Ursidae; genus Ursus; species Ursus americanus. The sequence continues at coordinate 23,617,254 of NC_142158.1, read as the reverse complement.
ACAACAAATTTCCCTAAGCTTTTAATCAACAAATTTCAAAATGTATTAATAACAGAGCACAATTTTTTTTGTAACAGAGATCTCCTAAGGAGTAGAATGGAATTCCTTCCTTGTGGGGCAAAACATTTTACTTAATCTGGGTTCAAAGTTAATGTGCCCCATCATCAGAGCTGGTTACAAACACTCATCTGTTAATACTGATATGTGAAGTGATGTTACTAATTTCATCTCTGAAAATGTCTTTTCACACAGATGGGTAATGGCAGATACTGATAGCAACACACAGGCACATGATCTTAATTGAGCAAATTCATCACTTGGAAGGCATCCACCCAATTCTACTCTTGATATTTGCCTTTGAGCACATCATTACAATGCAGATTAATCACTCCCAAAGAAGGTAGGCGGGAGTTCACTCTTCACACTTAGATTAAGTATGGAAGTTTCCTTAGCTCTGGCCTTGAGGTCCAAAACATGCTGCTAGAACTGCAGTTTGAGCTCAGAAAATGTATCTGCTACAACCTGGTGGAATGGAGTGCTTGCTTCTCGGCTGAAGTCTAGACAGCACGTGAAGTGTGAAGAGTAGCCTGACGTTACTTGTGACACACACATTAGTTGCTATCAAAACGACTTTACTACACTAGGAGTTTCACTTGTCAGTTCCATTTCAACTTTTCATTTTTTTTTTAAACTAGGCTACACACCTGGCATGGGGCTTGAACTCACCGCCCTCAGATCAAAAGTCACATGCTCTACTGACTGGGCCGGCCAGGGGCCCCCAACTTTACATTTTAGTTTAACTTCATTAAGAAGTAGTCTCAAATCTTTAGCAACACCTAATCCAAAGACACTTAGTGTTCAGTAACAGCAGCTGAGAGTGGTTCTTCTCATTCAGAAAAAGTTCAATTCCAGCCCCAACAACCTTAGGAAAATCACAGTAAAACTTTGCCACTGCTGAGTCACCAACTGCTATGTCTTAGGGCAAGTCAAGACTTTTAATTTTCGTCTCCGACAAAAATTCAGGGAACTAACAAAAGCTAAATCTGTAAGAAAAAAAAAGAAAAAGAAGGAAATTCACCACTGTACTTCTGGTTCAATACACAACGGATTCAGGTATTTTCCTCAAAATGTCTGGTGATTAATAATAAATGACTCAACATTTTAAAGCCCCTACATTTCCCCAGTCTGTGAACCTAAGACTTCTCCTAACACATGTGGAGTTTTACCATCATCAGTTGCAACACATCTTAGCAGATTCTACTTCAGCTGGTACTGACTCAGCGTTTTCTTCACTTCCTTGTGAATATCCTCACCCAATTATCCCACCCGGGGCTGTTCAGAGAAGCTGATCCTCCCGCCACTTCACATTCATCAGTGATCTCTGAGGACTGATCCAGAGAAAAAGAAACCCCCCGAAATCATCTGTGTAGTTTCTGAATGAACTACGGAGGGAGCTCCTGGTGTCCTCCACTCTTTGAGCAACTGCTCTCACCTCATGTGTTAATAAACAAGTGTACTTCCACTGGACACACTTCTCCAGCTGCTACCGTCACACAGGACTGCATGAAATCATTATGGACAAGGGGCTTTCCCTGCTTGCCTCTCGAAAGCACCAATCAGACACAATTTGGTTGCAGCCTTATTCTCATTTGTTACTTTTGTAAAGCAATTCTGCTGTAAACAGGTATCCCATTTTAAACTGTCTAATTTTTCTAACTGCTACTTTTCTGTGAACTGGGAATATTGTGATGAGTGCTTAGTCTTAACAATGGCAAGGCAGACTGTATTCTTCTAGCATGGAGTGCCCCTGCATAAAACAAACACAATGCTTTGCCTTCTAATTTGATAACAAAATAATCCACACTCTGCTGTGCCTTAGAAGTGAGACATTCAAAGTGTACTTTTGTCTTCTTTGGTTTGGAATGATGGTAATAAAAAATAAAGTAAAATTTTAAAAAACAGCACTATACATCTACTCAAAACACCGCTGTGTAAGTTGTAACTGCAGCCTGTCATGTGCTGAGCAGCCTTGCGATGGCTGAGGGCTCCTTTGTTTCGGGGGACCTGAGACCACCCACCTATTTGGCAATTTACTGGAAGGACTCATAGTCCTCAGGAGACTGATGCTCTCAGGGCTATAGTTTCTCCCAGCAATCAGCAAGAGACAGGACATACCAGGTGAGGACTGGAGGGGACCATGCACAAGCTTCTTATGCTTTTCCTCTCGGGAGAAGCCATACAGAATGCACTGCCTTCTCCAGCAGTGAGACGGACTAACTGACATGTACAAGATTTCAGCCTACGACAGCCCACTGGAGACACAGGCTGCAGAATTTGTACTTTGGGCTGGTCGCAGAGGCACAGTGACAAGTCACAACTATCAAAACTACAGACTTCCAGTTTAATTAACTTGGGTAAAATTCTAAAACCAGGTGCCAGAAAAGAGTCAACACCACTTTCCAACCCCCTCACCCCCAGCGAGGCATCCCAAGACCTCCTATATTCACTCTTTTCCGCACAGCACCACATAAATTCTCTGGCATAACTGCTCAACTCAGCCAGCATTGCACAAGATGAAGTCGCAGCCAACAACAACAAAAATGGAGTGATTATGGCTCTTTCCCAATAAAACTTTATTTACTGCTTGTTTTGTTAGCACATATACCAATAAAACTTTATTTATGTGGGTTGAAATTTGAAGATCATACAACTTTCATGTCATGAAATATGCTTATGATTTTTTTCTCCAAGCTCTTTAAAAATGTGAAAACCATTCTTATTCCTGGATCACAGGCTATACCAACAGCGAGTGGCTCGATTTGCCCTGCAGGGTATAACTGTCCGATCCTTGAACTAACCAATCACCCACATCCTTAGTCCCAATTCCTCTTGCCACTCACCTAGTGCCTCTCTCCAAGTTCATATGACCATATTTCTTTCCGGAATTGTTAAAATTCACTCACAACTGCATTCTTCTCCCCAGCACTGTAGCTGACACTTAATACGCATTCAGGATGATCTTACTCAATGACTACACTGCGATTCCTAAACTTTTAACGGTGTTTTCCAAAAATGTGGTCATCATAAAATGGTATAGTGTAGTTCTTTTCAAAGATCTGAGAGAATACAACAAACGTAAACAGAATAGAATAAAAAATATGAAGGTGGAAAAATGTTGCACAAATGATTTAAATATCACATGTCATGCTTTTTCCCCCTGAACAGGACTGAAAAGTTGAAATTCATTCATCTTCTTCTAGCCCCCTCCTGCCTTTGAGGCACAGGTGATACGCTATCCTTCTCAGTACTTCCACCGATGTTCTCGATCCCACATGCACCATGAACTTACTCACCTAAAGAGCCTTGCTTCTCATTTGGTTTTCTCGTTCTCCCAACAGTTATTTCTCCTGAATATAAAACTTCTGTCTTCCTCATGACAGTTTTCCTGGGAGTTTTTTTTTTTTTTTTCCTTTTTCTATCTACTTACTTGGTGGGTTGTTTATTGTATAGGATGCAGAGGAGGTCAGGTATAAAACGTGAACATGTTTTCAGTATTTTAAAATGAGATGAAAAAATATCTGCTAAAGAAAAATAACTCACTCGTGCTTTTCAAGGGTTGAGAGCAAGTATTGCAGCGGTAAGAAAATATCTTTAAAGAAAACATCTTACTAAGTGTGTTGTGTAATAACACACTTAAAAATCCATAACACAGTTAAGACAGACACCACAAAACTAGCTGAAGTAATCTATCATCTCCATCATTCCATGGAGAGAAATTTATACCTTTTTTTTTCTTAACACAGCAAGGACAGAATAATTACCAACATTTTATATTTATATTTATATAAATTTATATTTATAGGGAACACTTCCCTATAATTCAAGGGTGTTACTATATTTGCATTATGAATATTATGTAAACAATATCTAAGCCACAGTTTTTTAACAGATATGAGTTACAGAGGTGTATGTATGTCAAAACTCAGGAAATGTGCTCTTAAGATGTTCATATCCCACTGCTTCTAAATTTTACATAAAAACTGTAAACAAATACTGACCTCTAGTTAGTGATATGTCTGATGAAGCATTTAGAAAGAAGTGTTCAAATGTCTGCAATTTAATGTGAAATGTGTTGAAAAAAATAAGCCGGGTTGATAGATGGTTAGAAATGGAGAGATGAGTAAATATGTGATACATCAAGGGTAATAAAATGTTAATGATAGACTCTTCACTGTGAAATTCTTGCAACATTGCTAGTTATTTGACATTTTTCACAATAAAATTTTGGGACAATGTACACAAGTCCACTACGGTGCTGTCTGCAGATCCTCTTCACAAAGCCTAAAGGCCTATCTTGCAAGACGTGGCCTGTACTCCACTCACTGCCAAAAACAAAGATCCAGACACCCCACGATATGGGTGGGGCAGTGGCTCTCACAATTATACCTAACGATGACCCACTTTAACTGTTTTGTTTGTTTTTTTTAAAGTCCCGGTGAGTCTGAATTAACTTGGAAGAGTTAATATCTATGGAAGATCATTCCAGTAGGCGTCATGGAAGCATGTCCACTAAACTGAAAGTCAAGCCTAGTCTCCGATGCTTCTGGGGAATGAGTGGAGAAGGGGGATGGTGTGGCGGAGGGAGATCCACCGCTCACATCACAGAGACAGGGCTGCTACGGGGAGTGGAGGCCTTGGGGACTCTCTCCTGCACCTTTTGTATTACCGAGTCTGGTGGTGAAATTAACAGGAAACCCTACAGACCTTTTACAGACAAGCCCACCCAGAGAACCAATCCCTCAGAAGGGAAAGTCTGGGCAACCTGTGAGCTTGAAACTCTGGCCAGCCAAAGGATAGAGGAAAGAGGAAGAGCAAGGACATCATAAATACCAACTCCTAGGCCAGTTTTTAATAAGGGTCCCTGAATCTCTAAGGAGATAGATAGATAGATAGATAGATAGATAGATAGATAGATAGATAGATAGATAGATCGATCTCCATAGATAGATAGATAGATGATAGATAGATAGATAGATTTCAAGAATTCTGTGAACCTCATCAAACTATACAAAAACACTTAAAGAGGTTTGTGTGTGTGTGTGTGTGTCCTTTCCCCCAATAAAGGGGTCTACGGCAATCAGCAGATGTCAGTTAAAACTGGCAAAGAAATCACTGACTGAACTGTATTCACAGATACAAGTGTATTACATAATAAGCTATTTATAAGGATGACACTAGTAATTCCCTGTTGATCAACCAGTTGGGCTGAATTGCCTGCCACAGTAATTTTCCACATTGTATCTTCCATTCTCTTACTCATATACCGTATGACAAACAATAAGAGCACTAGCTGTTTTATGAAGAGTCAGGTAATGTGTAAAGTTAGGTGATTCACAACAAACAATCACAGATATTAGCCCTAAGTGTCTATCATGCGCCAATAACTGCCAAGAGGCTTGGATACACAAACCTCAAGAGCACAGGTACACGTGCGCGTGCACACGCGCAGGGCTAAAAAAAGGAAAGCAAATAAAGGTGTTCTTTGGTAGCCTGTTACTAGCAAAATGGAATCTGGCTTATACTCTCTCCTTGTTTTCTTTCCCTTTTTTCCTCCCTTCTGATTTTTCTTTCCTTTGTACTTTCAGCAAGATAACTAAGGTGGTAGGTGAACACAGAAAATTTTTTAGGGGAAAATGGAAGAAAAAAGTAGTATCACTAAACCATGTTTCAATTCCTATCAAGTATTACAATTAAAGAAGCTGGTCATGATAGTTTGGGAAGTGTTTCACATATTTAAGAAAACATCACTGCAATAAAGATAGAGTTTCTGCGTGTAACTGTGTGTTCCCTCCGCTTCCTCTCCAGGACCCTCTCACCTCCGGGAAGCACTGCTCTGGGAACTACAACTTTAACTGTAGATTTGTCTGCATGTTCTCTAATTTTATATGGATGGTATAATGCAGTGTGTAATGGTTTTGTCTGAGTACTTTTGCGTAGTTATTCTTAGTTTCACCCATGCTTTCGCGTGTATCAAAAGCTAATTCCTTTATTTTGCTAGGTAGTATTACATTGTATGCCTGTGTCATAATTTGTCCTTTCATCTGGCAATGGACAGTGAATTGATTCTAGTTTATGGTTATTACAAATATTTCTATGATCATCTGATTTAAAAAATATATATCCAACAGTTTGGTATGTACATGGTCGTCCAACAGCTCCAGCAGGGCTGAATGCTCCTAGATACTGCTGACTCTGAATACTGAATTCTCTATGCTGTCGATTTTTCACCATTACATATTTTTATAGCCCCTGCAAAAAGGAGACTGCAATTCTTCCGTATATATGATTACACAGTGAATTTGAGGACCTGATTTTTATTCAGACAAAAAAAAAAATTCAAATTTAAACAAGTCATTATGGCAAAGTAGTTATATACTGTTGAACTTTTCCCAATTTTTTAAAAAGTATTTATTTATTTATTCATGTATTTATGTATATATGTGTGTAGGTATGCAAGTAATCTCTACCCCCAACATGTACGTATGTATGTATGTAGGTATGTATGTATGTATGTAAGTAATCTCTACCCCTAACATGGAGCTCGAACTCACAACCCTGTGATCAAAAATCGCTTTTCTTCCCACTGAGCCAGCCAGGTGTCCCAACTTTTGCAATTTTTATAGGCACAAGTTCCAAAGCAATAATTGCTTTCTTTATGCGAAGAGTAGCAAGAAAAACTGCAAGGTGGGTATGCATGTGTGGATAAAGGTAACACAAGCATACAGACATTGGCTTAACTGTGAGCCAAACCCTTTCTTCTGTGGCTGTGACATTTGTGTTCTAAGCAAATTCCACCCTTGCCCATTCCCACCTCCAGCAACAATAGAATACTTCTGAAAGCTGTCTTTCGATCAACAAATGGCAACTGGCAGGAACTGCCAAAATGAAAAAGAGTCTTCTTTAATGGGAAATGACAGCAGGTAATTAAAAAGTTTTATTTAATAAATCAAATCATGACATAATCCTGCCATTTAATTGTCTTGTTATTCATCTCATATTACCTTGAGGTGACAATATTCCACTCACCACTGAGTACAAATTCAGTAAGACTTCATTTACCCTCAGAAGCTGTTCCAAGACGAAGTTCTTCTCAAATACACAAAAGCAAACCCACCTCCTTTGTCCACATGACTTTGCTTTCCACTTAGAGGAGGTATAAACCTTTTTTCAAAAATTTCAATCTCCTACTTTGGTTTTCCACCTAAACATTTCTTAATATATTTTTCCTTTGCAGGATCAATTAATTTTTTTAAAAAAATTGTCATATGGTAATTTCTGTAATTTCTTAGAGAGAATATAGTTCAGTTCTATGAATTTTAGCACATGCATAGATATATATGGAACCACCACAGCAAGAAGAATATGGAAGAGTTCCATCACCCCAACATACTCCTTCCTGCTCTCCCTTTTATCCCCCCCTCCCCTCCCTCCACCTCTAAGCACTGGAAACCATTGATCTCTTCTCCATCATTACCATTTTCTCTTTTCTTGAATGTCATATAAATAAATCAGACAGTATATAACCTTTTTAAGCTGGCTTTGTCCACTCGGCACAATGCTTTTGAGATTCATCTGGGATGCTAAGGGTATCAATCATTCATTCATGTTTTCACCGCTCACCATCCCTCAAATGGATGTAACATAGTTTATTTCTCCATTCACCCCTGAAGGACATATGAAATGTTTTTGGTTTTGGACGATTTGAAAGGGAGCTGCTATAAACACTTGTATACAGGTTTTCCTATGAAGTCTTCATTTCTCATCCCCACAAGTGGGATTAACGGTAAGTTAAGGATCACACGGTAAATTGATGTTACACTTATTAGGGAAACTGCAAAACTGCTTTACAAAGTGGCTGTATCATTTTACATCCCTACCAACAATGTGTAAGAGGTCTAGTTGCTCCCAACCCCCACCGGATACTATCAGGATTTCTTAATTTTACCTATTCTAATATGTAAGTTAGCATAGCAATGATGCTTAAAACCTTCTATGTGCTTATTTGCCATTGGAATATCCTCGTTGGCTTAGTGTCTGTTCATGCCTCTTGCCCATTTTTTAAGTGGGTTTTTGGTTTTCACACTGAGGTTTGAGAGTTCTTCTGGATATTACTCCTACACTTGAGTATGGTATTAAATATTTTCTCCTAGTCTGCAGCTTACTCTTCATAGTATCATTCACAGAGCAAAATACGTTCATTTTGATGAAGTCCATCCTTTTTCCTTCTCTACATCATGCTTTGGGTAACATGTCAAAGAACTCTTTGCCTCTCCACAGGTCACAAGAATGTTCTCCTATGTTTTCTTCTAGAATTCTACAATTTAAAATTTTACATTTGGATGGTTAATACCAGGACTAATTGTCATTATCTGTGAGGTTTAAGTCAAAGGTGTTTTTTTTTTCTTTTTCCATATGGATAACTAGCGTTCCAGCAAAATTTGATGTTTTCACTGCTTTCCTGTTGGACAGACTTGGCACCTTTATCAAAAATCACCTGGCCATTCTGTGGGGGTCTCTTTCTGGACTTGTTGTTCTGTTCCCAATGACTTATGTGCCTATCCCTTCGCTACTACCACTCTATCTTGATCGCTGCTGCTTTAGAATAGGTTTTAAATTAGGGTGGTGTGATTCCTCCAATTTTATTCTTTTTGAAAACTATTTTAGGTGGCTCTAGTTCCTTTGTCTTCCCTTATAAAATCTAGGGTTCTCACACATCAAAAGAGAAGCCTTGAGTCTCAATAGCCTCTTTATTATCCCACTTAATTCAAGTCACTTAATAGAAAAGATAATTTCACTGTGTTCCACTGTTTATTCACCAAACATTAATGGCCAACGTGATACCATTTTCTGGTGTTTTGACCTATATATACTTCAATACAAGCTAACATAAAATACAATTTTACAATGTCTTGCAGCCAACAAAAGCTTCTAATCCTTCACCAAGCTCTAAAATCCTAAAGGTGAAGGTGTACCACACGTCAGAGTAACCTCTTCTGTCTGCCACAAATCAAGTTCTACAAGTTAGTGCAATGTGCAGGGCAGCCAAACTCTGGGCTGTGTGGCCCAGTGGGCCTCAGTTTCATCATCTATGAAAAGAACATTTTTAATCTCTAAAATCCTTTCCGGCTCTCACAGTCTCTGAATATATCAATCTGCCAAAAGGGGGTTTTTAATTATCCAAGAATAGAGTTGTATTAAGAAGGTGTGTGGGCAGTTGGTATTTGGCCATGGGGCTACAAAATAATAAAGGAACTTATTAAATAGTTTGCAGAATCTATCCCTAATTAAAAGGAGTTTTTCCCCCTTTGTAAGAAAGGCCTCAGACCATTCTCATTAGTTGGCAAGAGATCTCAAGCAATATAACCCATTAACAAAGAGTTTAAATCAACCTGCTGCTCACTGCGAACAGCCGTGTTATTCTGCTATCCATGTAAATATTCAGCAAAGACGTGTTACAAAGGACACACCCATATATTTCCAGTGGACATATTTAAATTCAACTAGTTCTTTCTCACCTACTGCACCAAAACAAGGAGGTTTTTTAGTGGGTTGTTTTTTTTTTAAGATCTTTAATTTATTTTGGAGAAGTACACACACCTGTACACACACACAAGAGGAGGGAGTGGGGGAGAAGGAGAGAAACCCCAAGCAGACCCCCCCACCGAGCACAAAGCCCCATATGGGGCTTGATCGCAGGACCCTGAGATGACCATCCGAGCCAAAATCAAAAGTAGGACGCCCAACTGACTGAGTCACTCAGGCGCCCCAAAGCAAAGAGGTTTTTAATAAAACATCCTAATTATATAAAAGTCAAAGATGTGGGTTCCAGGCATTATTTCATCCATTCACTCACAAACTCACACAAATGTCTGGATGGTTTAGTAACTTGATTACCCAAATGCCTATGTTGTTTTAGAAAGAAGGAATAAACATACATGGAGTTAAGAAAAAAGAAAGAGAACGCAGTCTAATTAATGATGATGATGACGATAGCAATCACTTATACAGTAATTATTATTTGCCAGATGATATCCTAAACTATGCACAGATATACTTAATCCTCACGAGAAGCCTACGAAACAGTTATTATTATATCATGAATGTTCCCACTTTAGAGATGAAAACCCCGATGCACAAACCAACTTGCTCAGAGTTACACACTGAGCACTGGAGCCAGATTCAGACCCACACCGTCTGGCTCCAGAATTACGCTCCTTAAGCTACGCCAAACAGCCCCTCATATTCGGTATATGAGGCTGCAATTTTTAGCTACATTTATGCTAAGATGGTAACTCTGGGCACATTATTTAATGTCTTCAACCTCAGTTTCCCTAAAATGGGGATAATAATGAAGACTTTGTAGTGGAATAGAGTATGTATCCTCTTAACTGTTAGCACTGTAAATGGTAATGTTTTAGAAAGCAATTTGAGGGGCGCCCGGCTGGTTCAGTCAGTAGAGCCTGCGACTCTTGATCTCAGGGTTGTGAGTTCAATCCCCTTGTTGGGCTTGGAGCTTACTTAAAAAAAGAATTTTTTTAAATTAAAATAATAAAGTTTTAAAAAAAATGCCTGTAGAAAGCACTTTGAGTTTATATTCCAAGAGCCATAAAACGGTTCTTAACTTTGACATAATTACACTTCTGTTAACTCATCCTAATAAAATATATTTGAAAATCGATGCTTTTTAATACGCAGTAGAGTTGACCCTTGAACAACACAGAGGGTTAGGGTGCCAACCCCCTGCACAATCAAAAATCCTCATAAAACTTTTGACTCCCCCAAAACTTTACTGTTAGCTGGGAGCCTTACCTTACTTACTGTTACTGACTACTTTACCTTAACTACTGTTGACCAGAGAAGACTTACTGGTAACATAAATTGTCTATAAACACATATTTTGCTTGTTATGTATATTATATACTGTATTCTTATAATAAAGTAAGCTAGAGAAAAGAAAATGTTACTAAGAAAATCAAAAGAAAAATACTTCTCATACAGGGCTGTATGAATACTTATTTAAAAAATCCACATGTAAGTGGACCCATGCAGTTCAAACCTGTTTTATTCAAGGGTTAACTGTAGTGTTAAACATGCTAAAGTTAATTGCAGTTAAAAACCATCAGAAAAGAAAGAAAATAAGAAGACAAAGATAAATTTATGAAGTACTGTATTCTAAAAAAAAAAAAATACTCTAAGTCTAGCTTTATTAAAGTTACTTTTTGGCTGTCAGCAATATATCTAAATTCAGGAAAAGAGCTCTTCCAAATGTCCACTCTTAAAAAAAAATAACCACACAACTAATCATTCTTTATTAAATGTAAAGAAGAAAACAGTATACTGGTGGTACTGAAGACCAAAATGCCCAAGTAATCAAAATATCTTAAATGATAATGGCCCCTCGTGGATGGATAGGAAACACAAAGTTGGAAGAATGGTAAGGGAACTACGCAATAATTTAGAGACGAAGAGACTGCAAGATAAGAGAAATCAGAGAATACGGATATGGCAGGATCAGTCAACCCAAGTGGTCCAGGAACCATTAGGATATAAGCAAAGCAGTGCTGGGTTAAAGAAAGGGAACTAAGAAATGAGCAAGCCACAGCGACGCGGCCTCCAATAAGCACTGTGGAGTGGTCCCAGGAAATATCCTAGGTAGGAGTCGTAGAACAGTCATACTGTGAATGCTGAATTATGAATCAGGGATGCAAGAATAAGATAACTTAAAAATCAAACACGAAACAAACCTGGAAACGCCTATACTATTCTCTCCTCTGTCATCCACTTAATGATAATCTACCACTAGAATTAAAGGTAACAGAGTCACATTATGTTTCCAAGGAGCCATTAGTGGGTGTCACTGAACACCACTGAACCTCGAGGCGGCAGACAGCACCCAGAGCCCCACTCTGTCCTCAAGGACACCTGACGCAGACAGATGTCTCTTTCGAAAATCAGTTCAACATGTCAACATCAGCGCTGCTACTGACACAGTGTCTTTGTCTTTATTGCTCTGCTTCTTACTTTGCATATAATTGTAAAATTAAGGCAGGAAAATAAACAAGTAAACCTAATAGGAGAAAGAAGTTGGGGTAGGCAGAAAGGGGTCTTAACAGTTTCACTCTTTGGAAATAAAATCAGAGGCGCTTAGTTCAACAGAGTGAACACAGAATCAACATTCAAAGGATCATGGGTTGTCTGAACTCCAGAGTGAGAACAGTATGTGACCCCAGTGACTGAATTCTCAAAGGTAATCAACTACCCAAGAAGGTCCCACCAGCTCACATGTTCCACGTGGTGGACACTATTATCGGACAAGCCTATTTTAGGCTATCCTACGTTATTCTTCTCTATATTTGTGGTCACTTCTAGGTACATGACCCTAAGTCACACACATATAAAAGGAACTGACGATTACTATACTCCATGAAGACTAAAACAATTATTTACCAGTCAGCTATGCTAGACTGGAACTCTCAGGGGGCAGGGATAAACTAGGCAAGCCTGGTTTCTTTCACTGCACTTGGAGTACTTGATACATATAGAGAGTCTGCAAATATTTGTGGAATAAATGACTGACGTAGTACAGAACCACCAAATATATGGACAAACCAATGAATTGAGCAGACCACCAATCTTGATATCTTCCAGGCACAAGGTGCTACCTGTCCTAAATAAATAAATCCATCCTTACACACCATTCTCATAAATTTGTAGAGGCACATGGGGAAAAGAACAACAGAGATGGGAAGGGGGGGTGGGGGAGGAAGAGAGCAGACTTAAAATCCCGGATCAGACAGTTTACGTTTTCCTCAAGAACTGTAATGGAACAACACATAAAAGGTACTTTACAGGGTAGAAAGATCTTCCTAAACCCCTATTACCTCTCACAATTAATAGCTATTTCAAGGAGAACCTAAAAAGAACCATAAAATATACATTACAAATCACAAAGCTACACATGTTGTTTGAAAACACAGAGCAGGATTTTAAAAAATGACCTTGCCTTAAACCCAGGTTCCTTAGTGAATTTACAGAAAAACAGACATTCCTCACAGACTGCTTCATCAGATAAAGTAAATGAGGTCGTAACTACATGGACTATTGCCTTTTTAAAAAGTCAAACAAAACATTCTGCTTTGTCAGGGTTACAAAAAATAAAACTGGTGCTACCATGCTGAGATGCAGCAAAAAAAAAAAAAAAAAATTAAAGTGGTTTCTGAAATAAATATGAGATATGTACTATTTTTGTGTTGAAGAAACTGACAAGCCTTTATCCACAATCATATGTGTAATCCAATTATCCTTAATTAAAGTTGGGCTAGACAAGTTTTGGAGGGTTTTTTTTCCCTTCCTGATAAGGGTTAGAAAATAAGTTTTCTTGAAGCAACAGGAAAATTGACAGATGGTAGCTCTTTGAATATAGCCAATCATCCAGTCTCAACGTGCCCTTCCCAATGCAACCCGTTTTCATGCACCCTAACTCAAGCACTGGTTAGAAAAGAAAAAAAAGGAAAAAAAAAAAAAAAAAGGAAAGGAAAGAAAAGAAAAGACAGGAACATCCAGGAGACCTCTACCTCTAAATCTGTATGATTTAGCAGGTTCCAAACACTAAACATCAAAATAGAGAACTCAAATCTCATTCCACTGGATAAACTGAATGCACCTTCAGAGACACCTGACAAGGATCCTCGCCCACCTCCCTTTGACAGCCCATTCTCTTTTTAAAAATCTGGGGCCCACAGCATCACCGCCAGGTTTAGTACAATATCTTCTATATTTTAGTCTCAAACTTCAGCTCACACTGGCATTCCTTTCAATCAACAACCACAGTCGGAATGAAAGGATAAAAAACTGAGCTACAGACCACTGACATCGGGGTTTCCTGGAAAAAGAACTGGTCAGACGAAGGGGTTCAAGTCAGAAACCTGCCACGTACTTCCCCATGGTCCTCAGCAAACTGCAACCTAATTAAGTCTCAGATTTCTCTTCTGTACAGTTGTGAAAGTAGTGAACTTAATAATAATCACATTGAATGGATGCTATATGCCAGGCAGGATGTTAATTACTTCAAACAGATGACCTTTCAATTCTCACAACACTATGATTATCCGCATTGTACAAATAAGAGAACCGAGGGGTTGAATAATTTATACAATGTCACACAGCAAATGATGAAATGAGGAGGCCAAGGTTTGAACCTAAGAAATCTCAAGCCACCTCTTTCTTTCCTTCTTCTACCATCCCCTTACTCAAAACACCACCATACTTACCGACTCATCACTCCCCATGTGGGGCACGGCCTGTATACATTCTCTATATATGACAATTCAACACCACTGTTCATGCGTGTGCTTTCCCACCTGCTTAAGTTGCCTTTGAACCCACCTAGGAGATAAACTTTGAGACACATCTAAATACCCAGTTTCTATGGAAGCCCTCCCTCACATCCCGACAATCCATCATGGTCCTAATATAACTCTGTCTACGTTGTATTGACAATGTTATAATTGTTTTGTGCTTGTTTTCTCTCCTGTGGGATTCTCAAGGGCAGACACCAACACCAAATGGACACATCTATCTATCCTCAGCACTTAACATATGTTCCACCACATTTGTTGAGTAAATAAATGTCCAGACGGGGGCTCTTTAGTTTCCTTAATGAACAAGCGTAAAAGACTTCTGCAATAGAATTAAAAAAAAAACAACTTTCTAAACTGTAAGCACATCTGTAACTATTTATAATTAATGTACCTCCTCACCATATAATCTATGAACTAACCTGAAGAAAGTGTTAACCATTCTACTCAATTAACCATAATCTAAGGTTTCCTTAATGCTCTGCCTAAATTTAAGTATTTTTAAATTTTCAGTTTTTTATCATCCCTTCCTCAAACTACATGGTTTTGTTTAATAAGAAAAGTGGTAAGCAAGTTGTACTTTTTAGTTAGGGCAATGGTATATCCTCTAACATGCTAGAATTTGAAATGCTTTTTTAAAACCATTTCTTTATATACAGTTACTAAAACAGTTGTATATTCATTTCAAAATTTATATAAAACAATGATTACATAAAGAAGAATTTACAAAATTTAAGATTAAATCCCCATCCTACTACTGCCTGAAATTTCTAGCTGGGCCTCTTATTCCAAGGCATTTATTACACCAGCATTAGAAGTTCTACTTCATGATAATTATTTCTCAGGTATGAACCAATAGTGCCATCCACTGTTCTTACGAATGATCTTTCCCAAATCCAGTTTTATAAGGCACTAAAAATAAGATTACTTTAAAATTTCATGTCAACAGTATTTAAGTGAAAATAGGGTATTTGGGGATTTCATTGAAGATATCAAAAAAACTGCAAATTTCAGAACAACTAGTTTTTGGATAAAAGTAAAAATGTAACAAGTTCAAAATTGCCATAAATACTTCAATTTCACACATTTAATTGTTGGAGATAAGTTTCACTTCATTCATAGTCCAAATTATCATATTCTCTTTTTCTATAAAACAATTGTCTAGAGCAAGAGAAAAGTAATTAGAATTACACTCCAGTTCAGCCAGAAGAAATTTTCTGCATTTGAGTAACACTGCTGTCACTAAAATACTAAAATCTTTATGAAGTGAATACTGTGAAAAGACACTGTACCGAAAGCTATGGGAGAAACTAAGCTTAATTTTTTTTTTAAGTCTGTCGTTCACTTAACACTGGACAAGTGAACCGGGAGATTGATAAGTTGATGATGAACTGAATGAACTCCTAACTTTAAACTGCAGTACTAGAAACTTCCTTGCCCAGATGGTACAAAGGATGAAGAGAAAGGAAGGGGGGAGGAGGCTCGGAGAATACTGGCAGAGTGGAGGATACAGCAACATCAAAATTCTAAGGAAAACACTTACTCAAGTACTCATACTGTGTTGGACGACACATAATAGGTAGTTGTGTCTACGTCGGAAAAGAGATCAGCTCTAAGAGGGAACTAATTTATCTGACTCACCACGCCAGAAAACAACAGTGCCTGTGACTCCAAACTCAAACGCAGAGCTCTCTCCAACGCGCCACGGACTCCAGCGCCTTCTCCAGGAATAAGCCAGGCTCGTGATCAGGAAATAAGGTTCTTGGCCTCCATAAATTTATAGTAGAACAAGAGTAATAACAGCTTTCTGCTCATCTTAGGGACGTGCTGAAAGAACAGTTACAACCTCTCGATTCAGGCCTCACAAAAACCATGTTAGGACTTCTACAGTTTACTTTTGAAAGAATTTAATGTAGAGAGCATAATATAAAATGTGCAAGTCACTTTAAGCTACAACTCTAAAGAACAGTCTCTGTTTTCTAGTAATTAATCAGGAAGACTGTCTTCCAGAGATTACCTTTGGTCAACAGCAGAGGCTTTTTGCAAATTAGCACAATAAATGACCGATGTTTTCACTTGTGAAAGTAGTAGTTAGCTGCTAAGGACAAGTGGTTAACTACTAGCATAAAAGGTATTAGAAACAAGATCTAAATAGTGAAATCAGTGGCACTCGAGGTAAGTGGACTGGCTAAAATATTCTCCACAACAGGGTAAAGGATCTTTTAACACACTAGCTGAGACCAGTGTTTCTCAAACTATAGTGACAGACCAGGATTTTGATTTCCAACCTCTTGTAAATCATTACTTTTTAATTCCAAGATATTGCAGCAATGGTAAACTATCTTAAAAGTTTCTAAAATGTTTGCTCTTAACGTCTCCACTTATCGTAGAACAGCCACCAGTAGTCAATGACCCAGCACTGGGCTGTGAACCACACTTTGGTTTGGACATTAAGGATATTATTCTGGCTTAGTCCCTACTTGACCATCACTCCAGACACTGGTAGAGGATTCTGGCTGACGGAGGCTGACCATACCGTCTCACTGGGCTCAAGTGAACCTTTCATGCAAGCTGTGATTTAATCACCTAAAAGGAGTGAGAATCAGGACTTCACCAGGCTTACAAGAACAGCTGGACTGTGCCAGCTTGCTTGATAAGTTCTTATTACAGATTCTGGACTGGGACTTGCTTTCATTATAACCTGACAGCTCGGTTATAAGGAAGCAACTGACCCCCACTGATAGGCTACTGTCTATCAAAAACCCCCATAATGAAATTGGCTTGGGCTACTCTGCAGTCATCAGTGCCTGATATATAAAAAGTCAATACTGACCCACAATGTTTAAAGAAGAGAATGACTATATAGTCTTCCAAATCCTTCTGGGAAATGTCTTATCTTGAGATTCTGTCCCTTGGAGAGACGTGTTGTGGCCTTCCAACGGCTGTGTCTAAGGATGGCCCCGAAGCTGAAGGAGCTGCTCTCAAGAGAGCATATTCAGATGAAGGCCATGATTTACATCAACAGGACACTGGAACCACAGTCTAGCATGAACTAAAAAAAATTTTTCATTTCTTCACACGATGCTAACATATAAAAACTCAATAAATTGTTACTGAATATACTAAAATATGCAGTCCATTTCAAAGACATTATAAGATTTTCCAAACTATCCTCGCACAATATTAAAAGGATTCACCCTAGTAGGAGTGTGATCCCACATATATTTAACCGTCTGACAGGCTTTCCTTGGAACCTTAATTAAAAGCTTTTTAGATGCTTCTAATTAAATACCTCTGAAAAAATTTTTTATACAGTGTAATCTTCTGAAAGCTGTAACTTAAGAGTAACAGAAAAGGATGGCATTTGAGGCTTCTATTTTCCGCACGTGTACTGACGATGATGGTAGTCCTGTTTGATGTCAAAGGTCAGGGAAACCATTTTACTGTGCGGCTGTCACTGTGTCTCACAGAGGGACAGTGAGGAAATGTCTGAGTATCTCACAGCTCTCAAATTCGAGGTCTGCGGTCCCTGCTGTGCACCCTTGGCCCCTAGAAAGATAGTCACGCTGCGATCTAAAAGCATTCCCCAGAATACAGAATAGAAGGAGACCCAAATCCTCCCCATCCAGGAGCTGCAATTAAGTCTGTGTTTAGAGCTGTGTGTTTTGGATTAATTCATTCCATGTTAGTTACCTGTTGACTTGGGAAATGTTTACCTTTGCATATATCATAATACCTAACACAATACCTGGTAATGTGTAAGCACATAATAATTGTATTTTCATATGTACTGTCATGATGTCTAGTTATTAACTATTTCATGTTGTAACCATTAGAACCAGAAGGTAACAAAATGTTGTTAGTTGTGATTGTATTTCTCTAAAAACAACTCTACTTATATAAAATAAATTATCGCTCATACATTCATTCATCCATTCAAATGTTTAGAGAGCACCTATGAATCCAGCACTGGGATAGAGATGGTAAATTCTAGATACTACAGAAAGAAAGTGAAAACATCCAAGTTAGCAAAAAACGATAATAAATTCAACTATGTAATCTCAAAGAAAATTAGATTCCCCCTTAAAGGTTCCCATATACCATCATTTTATGTCTGACAGATGGCAAGTAATAAGAAAAATGAGATAAATCTTAAAAGAGAAAGTATTAGTAAAATATTACAGGGTCAGACAGTATTTTCTGAGATGTGCTCAGCCCAGGGGAGGATTATCCCTTTCAACTAGGGATAATCTGAGAGTAGGACCTAAAAAGCGATACAACTTCTATCAGAACGGCAAAGCAGCAACCAACTCTTGGCTTTGGGAGAACAAAAATTGCCAAGAGATTGTCAAAACTGATGACTTTAATAGTGACAGAAAAGGCAAAAATGAGGCACAGATTTTCTTGATGGCCCAATTTCCAACTTTTTACTCTTTGTCTCTATGCTTCCTACGACTTTCTGTCTCCTCTACTAGAAAAAACAAGGCAATCACACACATGGGGCCCCTAACAAAACCCGAGCTTTCCAACCTCGGCACACTTCCTTTGTCTGTGCCCAGGATGACTCCTTATTACATGGACCACACTGTTGGATTGACACTTTATTTTAAAATCTACATAAACACTCACATATACTCTACTTCAGAACTACAACCCCATTCTACCAATTTAATGAGAAAAATGAAACACTCTGGCATGAATCTTCAAATTTTTGTCTTTACCTCAGAAACTAGCTTATTTCTGGCCAAATATTTAATTCGAATCTAACATGTGGTGTCACTTCCAGCTTACAGAAAATACGCAGCGTAGAGTAACAACTGAACACCAACACCAATGGGAGGAAGAGAGGCGAAAGAGTGCTGACAAATCCTGGGGAGGGAGGCTGGTATTTCAATCAAGAACTCACCCTATCTCGAGTCAGGGCCATCAGAAGATTGAAGTTTATTAACTAAAACATAAAGGGACAAAACATGGAAACACTACCCTCTCTTTCACCTGCTAGCACGAAAGAATGGAAACACTTTCTGTGCACTCAATCATTTAAGAGCTTTAAGTCCTACACTTGGGCTTACTCATGTCCTTTACTCCTATACCTACGGGGGCACAAAAGTGTCCTTCTTCCTTGCCCAGGCTTACCTTTCCATCTGTATACAGGATCCTATTGAAACAGTTCCTGCTGTCAATACATTTCTACTCCTTACCCCCCTGCCTCTTAACAGGCTCAGACAGAAGCATCTTTCCGTTCTCTAGAGACCACTTCTCTTCCTTTATAGTTAAACTCCTCAAAAGAGTAATCTTCCTGGAGCAAAACTTACTAATTTTGAATCTGGTTTTTAATTTTCCCACTCTCCTGAAATGGTTCACTTATCCCAGCACTATTTTTCCTAAAGGGGTCAAAAGCAATTGATGGGATGACACTCCCTATTCACACACCTTCCTCTGACTACTTCTAGTTCATAGATGACTCCTCCCATTTCCTATGCATAGGCCACGAGCACTCACCTTCAGTGACCTCACTCATTCACATCTCTCCAACTAAAGCTCTTTGGGGCCTTGTATTTCCATCCCTCACCATTCTTTGGAACTTCCAAATCAATGGTTACAAGTAACTCTACCGGAGTATGCCAAAGCCCATTTTCTTAATCATGACACAGTTCTGCCATCCTTACTTTTCATTCCCCAAACTACCGCTCGAGCCCTCAGTCTTTCCTGGTGGGGTTGCTATAATGACCTCATAAGTGACCTCCCTGTACCTATCTTCCAACACCAACTCACATTACAAGCTGGTACCAGAATAATCTTCCTACTGCTCAACTGAGTATTTCTCACCTCTGCTCCAGACATCAGTGGCTCTCCTTGTCCCTCACTAACTGAATTAAGTGTAATTTCTCACCCTGGGGCAATTACATTCTTCACAGAAAAGATGATTTATCCCACTTTTCCTTGCATATGTTGGAAACACTAGACTGCCCAGAAAAACTTACCTTCTTTACAAACAACTCACATGGTCCACTCATACGCCTTTGCTCATTCTTTTCTCTACCTACAATTTTCTCATCATACCATCTTGCTCCCTGGAACTATGCATGCCAAATGGGAATTAAAGCTGCAGATGATATTAAGGCTTCTAGTCAGCTGATATTAAAACAGAGAGAGTACCCTGGATTATCCAGGTGGCTCCAATATCATCAATTAAAAGCAGGAGAGAGAGTGTGAGGAGAAAGGCAATACTGCAGGCTCTGAAGATGGAAGAAGGGACCATAAGGAAGGAATCCACGTGGGTGCCCTTTCGAGGTTGAAGAAAGGGAATAAACAGATTCTCCCCAACAGCCTACAGAACAGCCCTGCCTATACCAGGATGTTAGCATTGCAAGACCTGTGTTAGACTTCTGACTCTCGGAACTGTAACATAAGAAATTTGTATAGTTTTAAGCCACCCAGCTTGTGGTCATTTGAAACTGAATATACCTCCATATATAATTATCACAATTCTACCTATCTTTCAGGGCCCATTTCAAAAGTCTCTATAACGCAAAGATTATTCAGCTCCCACAAGATCCTTCTCTGCCAACCACACTGGAGAGGCTTCCTTGCTCCTTTGAACCCACAAAAGTATCTGATGGACATAATAGGTAAGTCTTGGTCTTAGCCACTTACCAGCTACATGACAGTGTGAAGTCCCTTAACCTCTCTGTACTTTACTTTCGTCATCTATCAAAAAACAATCTCATGAGGCTGTTGTGAGGATTAAATACAGGAAAGAATATACATTTCAAAGAATTGTGTCTGGCACACAGTAAGCACTCCGTTCGCATTAGCAATCATCATTAACTTTATTCTCACCTGTTTTTCAGAGTCATGGCCACATCACGGTCTTATCACCATCCCAGACATGTGCCTCCCCACGCTTCCTCTGCAGGGCGTCTCTACTGCACGAGAGACAGTCTAGAAACAGTCTAGGTGTACTAGGTGAGTGGCAGCTAACCTCAAAAAGCTCACCTCAGAAGACGAGAGAGCGCTGGAAACTGGAGCAATGAATCAAGTGGACCAAAATTTATATACTCACTACAGCAAATATAAATAAAGATGGATAACTGAATGCCACGGAGAGGGTTTAGGAGAAAAGATAAATGTTAGTTAGGAAATGAAAGGCACCCTCATTAAAGACACTGTGATCAAGTCAGTAATTCTCTCAGCTCCTCCAGAATCTAGGATGACCTGAAATTTTTACTTCTTCATTGGTAAAGCAATTAATACATTCCTTTTACTCCTTTAGAAATGTAACAAAGCGTAACAACTTTGTGAATTCTAATAGTAACTTCAACAATTTACTAACATATACAATAAAACGCTGCAAATGTGAGCCTTTTCCCAAATGGAGAATGGAAAATTTATATGAAATTTAAGATGTCCATTTTTAATGTGAAAGCAATAAGACTTTGTCAAGATTTTGATGGAAAGGATCATTTTCTCTTGAAAGAAATAATTATGGATATACCTCTTTTAAAACATTTGAATGTAAGTTTAAAAAAGAAAAAAAAAAAAAAGCAATAAGCTCCACCAGAGGTAAAAAATAAAATCCAAGCTAAGATGTTAAGAGAGACACCGTGACAGATGCCTACGAGGATGCTCTCACCTGAAGGCTGATGATAAGGCTACAACTGATTCAGGAAAGTGATCAGTAGTCAGAGAAGGTTAGAAACTCCAATCTCAATTTAGAGACAGTATCAACTAAATTATCTTAACATCAAAAGCATATTTGCTAATTTACTTACTAAGGGTCAGTTCTACATGGTAATATGAGAGAATGATAGCAAACATCCAGTGAGCTTTAAAAGGTTTATACTGTAGGGGCGCCTGGGTGGCTCAGTCAGTCAAGTGTCCGATGCCTGATTTCAGCTCAGGTCATAATCTCAGGGTCATGAGATCGAGCCCTGTGTCAGGCTCCACACTCAGTGGGGAGTCTGCTTGAGGACTGTCTCTCTCCCTCTCCCTCTGCCACTCCCCCTGCGATCACACTCACAGGTGCACGTGCCCTCTCCCTCTAAAATAAATAAATCTTTTTTGAAAATTTAAAAAGCAAAAAGTTTATACTGTAGCCTCATTTTAAGAAATGCTAAATCCAAGAGAAGGGAAACCCAAATAAAATAATGTGAAAGATTTTAACTTAATGCCATTTAAAATGGCTACCTAAAGCAAATTTCTTAACATTTCTTATGGCAACAAAAGACAGTGATGGCTTTAAAATGAAACATGTATTCAACAAATATTTACTATATGCTCAACTTTGTACTAGACACTGAACTCAGAAATAATACTTGAAATACTTTCAGAGCCCAAGCTTACAATTTAAAATATAAATTATGCAGTCTCGAAGTGCCATAACGAAGATAAGTAGGGAATGTGGTAAATGGACATGGAAGGAGGGATGCATTCAGCCCAATCACGGACAGAAGAATAGGCAGTCACCCAAAAAGAGCACATAACTGCACAGGGAAGGATTACCAGCACGCTGAATGGGGAAAGGATAAGACGTGCCAGGGATACCTGATGGCGTGCCCAGGGGCCTGCAGTCAAGGCAGAGGAGAACCTTGAGTCTGGGAATCTCAAGCTGTTCAGTGTGACTGAACACTGGAAGGTCAGGCAGGAAGTGACCACATGAAGAAGTACAGAGAAACGAGAAAAATAATGCATTTTTGAAAACCAACAATTAAAAACAACACTCCAGAGGTCAACAAGAGCTGCAAAGTCACCTTGAAGAAACCAAATGGATCTAAATATAATAGCATTTGATAAACCCCAAAATATTAACATGCTTAAAGAAACGTATCTTGGCAAAAAGGGGATGATCAATCCTATATTGAAAAACAAAAGAGAGAGAGATTCTCAGAACCACTTGACTTTGCCCTCCTAAACGCATTGTTCAGGAGAAAGCATCTTAGCCAAACTCCAAGTATTACTGTCCAACTGGTAAGGCAATCTGTACTGTGAAGAGAATTTAGCATAAACCCATTAAAATTTCAAATTATAAAAATCAATCATTCATTCATTCAGTAAGTAAATATTTATTAAATCCCTGCTGTGTACGTTCTTCCATATTCTAAGGATACAGTGGTAGGCGAGAGAGTCGAAATTCCCTGCCATCTTGGAGGTTATTAAATGCCAATGAGGAGACAGAATTAAAATATAAAGAAGTCATATATATTTCAATAATGAGAAGCGTTACAGAAGAAAATAAAGCAAACATGGAGGATGGGGAATGTAGGGATATGGCAATTTTAGGTAGGAAATCAGGAGTAAAAAGAAAAACTGCAGTAAAACTGAAGGAGGGAGGAGAATGGAGACAGAGGGAAAAGCAAACAGCCTTATGCTTCTAACTTGGCTCAGGCTCAAAAGAGAGAATATATTAGATGCTCCAGTCAATGTGATAACTCCATTCCTCACTGCTATATTCTGATTTAATTACTAGCCTCTGAGCTTGATGAGTGCAGGTTTCTGAATCTTCAACGCTGAAGGCCAGACGTTGGTCCTGGACAAATTCACCAAGGCAAACGAAAGTTACCCCAGGCGGCTTTTAGGGAAAAACCAAATGACTTCTTCAACCTTCCTTGATCTTTGGCAGCGGTGAGAAGGATTAACCAGAAGGTGATAAAACTAGAGAAAAGATGACCAGTGACAACAGAGCTGCAAATATGTGGGAGGAAATGGAGGCACTGCTTAGAGAGAGGGAGAACGATGCTGGAGAAGGAGAAAGACAAGCTCACCTGCTCTCCACAGGAAACAGCATGAAGGAAGCAAAGGACAGAGGAAAACAATTCCAGAAAAGAGGAAGGAGGCTGAAATCAAAAAGACACAGGACAGGAGTGCCTCGGTGACTCAGTTGGTTGAGCACCTAACTCTTGATTTTGGCTCAGGTCATGATCTCGGGATCGTGAGATCGAGCCCCGCATTGGGCTCCGTGCTCACCCTGGAGTCTGCTTGAGAGTCTTTCCTTCTCCCTTTGTCTCTACCCCTCCTCCCGCTCATGTTCTCTCTCTTCCTCTCTTAAATAAAATCTTAAAAAAAAAAAAAAAGAAGCAGCAGGATAGCTTAAACCGTTCAAGGCAGTTTTGTGAATGGAGTGACTCCCATGATTTAAAGAACAGAAGGCCCTGGCCTCTTCAGACTTTCAGACCACACTAATGTTGACGACAAATTCCATAAATGCAAATAAAATGAAGTACAAATGAGCACACCAAAAATCAGTAGTAAGGGTCAGGAACTTCAGACTAAGATGTGAAATTAAGAGTACTTAATATTCAGTGAACGATGCTTCTTTTTAGTTCAAAGCTCATAAGGGCAATATTTTTTTTTTTAAGATTTTATTTATTTGAGGGAGAGAGAAAGAGAGCGCAAGCAGGGGAGGGGCAGAAAGAGAGGGAGAAGCAGACACCCCGCTGAGCAGGGAGCCCGATGCAGGGCTCGATCCCAGGACCCCAGGATCATGACCTGAGCCGAAGGCAGACGCTTAATCAACTGAGCCACCCAGGAGCCCCACGGGCAACATTTTAAAACATGTATTTCAGATAGTTAATAATCAAAACATGGTTAGTATCTCGGGCATTATTTACTATAACTCTATTGAAAAAACAAAAAAGATGAGTATGTTAACCATTCCAACAACAAAACACTCTTCTTAAAAATATTTTAACCCAAGGGCACAGCTGGAAAATGAAATCCATGTTTATTACCAAAAAGATATTACAATAATATTAATCGAAGACCTAAAACCTTGCTGCAAATATACATGTAATTTGTACACAGGGAACATTTAAGAGGAAACTATATTCATGTGATTTAGAGCTTTTTGATTTTTCTTTCCCAAGAAAATGTTCAACTGCTTTACTCTGTCACATGTCCAGAGGGAAAACCTGAATTCATGGACTATACTGAATATTGTATGAGTAAGTTTGAGAGACACTTACCCAGTATTGATGGAAATGATTTCTATCAGGGGATTCTTCCTGATCTTTGGCAAATCCAATCGCGCTCCACCCAAGCGCTTTCCATTATCCTTTTTCTGACCCAGCAGTCTCACAGAGTGACCTTCAAATAAAGCATATAAATACACATTAACATCAGCCACAGAACTTTAATTTACTGCTCTCAAATGTGTTAATATTTTCATTTACCTTCTTCTCTTATGAAACAAACAATATATATACGTACACACATATATGTATATATATGAGAAGATGTGATCATTGACCTAAGAAATACTGCCAAAGCTGTGTGTGCGTCCTGCAGTCAAAACTGCTTTGCTTATAATATTTACACATTTCTACTCCACAGATGACAGAAACAGAAATATCCTCAGAACGTCATTCCATAAGGTATGCTTGCTCTCAAGCATTGACCAGATACATATATGAAGCAGGAAGGGTTCACTTGGGCACTGGGCCTGCCAGCCAACTCACTGTTGGCAGATTAAAAAAAAAAAAGCAAAAGCAGACTATCTGCTCAAAGCAAACAGCAAATCAAAGAAATAAAGAATTAAAAAGCTGAGATAAGACGACACTTTAGGGTCGGATTTTTAAAAACAAAAGCTTTTAAACATTTTTTAAAAATATTACAAAAGAAAATCAGACTATTTCCAAGAGCCATAAAAAGTTTTGTAACTTTGAAATTATGAATTAATTGCAATGGTAGAAAATATGCAAAACAGTACTAAGACTTCCCATACCTTCAGATTTCCAATTATTATTTTTTCCATGTTTACTTTGTCCTTTGTTCATTATATACATAGTACTTTTTTATAACTTTACTGAGGTACATTCTGTAAAATTCACTCCTTGTGAGTATACGATTTAATGATTTTTTTTTAAAGACTTATTTCTTTGACAGAGAGAGAGAGAGAGCACAAGCAGGGGGAACAGCAGAGGGAGGGGGAGAAGCAGGCTCTCCACTAAGCAGGGAGCCCGACCCGGGGCTTGATCCTAGGACCCTGGGATCATAACCTGAGCCGAAGGCAGATGCTTAACCAACTGAGCCACCCAGGCGCCCCCAATTTAATGATTTTAAGTAAACACATGCAGTTGTACAATCATCACAACAACCCAGTTTTAGAACATTTCCATCACCCCCTAAAAATTCCCTCAAACTTATTTACAGTCCACCCTTGCTCCCATTCCAAAATACATCACATTCTGTTCATCTGTTACCGGCTGGTAAACCTTTGGATTGTTTCCAATTAATGCCTATTAGAGTAATGCTTCTATGAATTCAAGTCTTCATGTGGACATACGTTTTCATTTCTCTTGGACATACTCCTAGGAATGGAACTGCTGATCCTAGGGTCAATTTATATTTAACTTTGTAAGAAACAGCTGTTTTCCAAAGTGATGGTACCATTTTATATCCTAGCAGCAACGTATGAGGGTTTGAGTTCCCCCACAATGTCAACAAAGACCTCATGTTGTGACTTTTTTGATAATAGCCATTCTAGTGTGGTTTGAATGAATATGCATTTCCATAATGACTAATGATGCTGAGCACCTTTCTATGTGTTTATTAGCCAACTGCATGCCTTGTTTGGTAAAATGTTGTGATCGTTAATTTTTGTGTGTCAATTTGACTACGCCACAGGGTGCTCAGACATTCAACCACACTTTATCTTGGGTGTTTCTGCAATGGTGTTCTTGGGTAAGACTGACATTTGAATCAGGAGACTGACTGACACTAGTGGGCCTTATCCAATCAATCAAAGACCTGAATAGAACAAAAACGGTAAGAGAGAACAACTTCTGCTGGACTGAGGAGCCACGTCACTGCTTTTTCCAGCCTTCGATTCTGACCGAAATACAGGCTCTTCCTGCGTCTTCTTTCTGCCCAATTGCAGACTGAAACTTACACCACCAGCTCTACTGATTCTCGGGCCTTTGGACTTGGACTGGATGGACACATCAGCTCTCTTTGATCTTTAGCTCGTGGACTACAGTCTTGGGAATTCTCAATCCCCATAATGCCTCCATAATGGTGTGCACCAATTCCTTATCATACATTTCTTTTCAACACACACACACACACACACACACACACACCCTACTAGCTGTTTCTCTGGAGAACCCTCACTAATATAAATGTCTACTCTAGGAGTCTCCCAGTATTTTAACTGGAGTAACTGCCTTATAACAGAGTTATAAGAATTCTTAATTCTGCTTACACAATCTTTTTCAGGTATGTGATCTGTAAATATTTTCTCGCAGTCTGCAGCTTATAGTTTCACTTTCATGATGGTATCTTTTTAAAAGTAAATGTTTTTCAATTTAATGAAGTGCACCTTCTCAATTTATTTCTTTTATAGCTCATGCTTTTGCTCTTCTAGCTAAGAGCTCTTTGCCTAGCCCAAGAGCAAAGAGATTTCTCCTGTATTTTCTTCTCGAAGTCTCGCTGTTTTAGGTTTTATCTTTAGATCTAGGATCCGTTTTGTTACTTTTTGTGTATAAGGGTCTAAGTTCATTTTTTGCATATGGATATACAATTGTCCAAGTGCCATTTCTTTTCCCTCCTCCCTCTTTGTGCTATTGTTGTCACACATATTAACAGACAGCTGCATAAACTCCAAAAAGATAGTGCCATAATTATTGTTCTATACAACTGTATAGTTGTTGTTGTTTGGTGGGGGGGAGGCAGAGGGAGAGACAGAATCTTAACCAGGCTCCACAACCAGCACAGAGCCCAACATGGGGCTCGATCTCACAACCCTCATGACCTGAGCCGACATCAAGAGTTAGACTTTTAACTGACCGAGCCACCCAGGCGCCCCACAACTATATAGTTTTTAAAAAGAGGAAAAACATACATTTACAGATGACTTCATATTTACCCATATATTTAACCATTTCTAACACTCATTCCCTCCTGAGAATTCAACTTATCATTTGATACTACTTCCTTCCTGCCTGAAGAACTTTCTGTACTATTTCTTATAGAGGAAATCTGCTAGCAACAGAGCGTTTGCTTATCTGGGAGAGTCTTTATTTTGTTTAATTTGTGAAAGATACCTTTGCTGGATATAGAATTATTAGTTGACAGTTTTCTTTGAGCACTGAATACAGTTGATCCTTAAACAGAAGTGAGCTCCACCAAACCCCATACAGTTGAAAATCCATGTATAACTTTTTTGACGCCCCAAAAACTTACCTACTAATGGCTTACACCGTTTACCAATAACATACACAGTTGATTAACAATTATTTTAAATGTCATATGTATTACATATTCTTACAATAAAATAAGCTAAAGAAAAAGTTATGAAAAGCATGAGGAAAATAACACTTACAGCACTGGATTGAAAACAAATCCATGGAGAAGGGGACCGCACAGTTCAAAAACCATGTCAACTGTCAAAGGTCACTACCTTTGACTCTGTTGCTTCTGATAAGTCAGTTATCGATCTTAATGATGTTCCCCTTGTACATAATGTGTCACTTTTTTCTTACGCTTTCCAGATTTTCTCTAAGTGTGGATCTCTGTGATTTTCCTACATGCGATTCATGTGGCTTTTTGGCTCTATAAAGTAATGTGTTTTGTTTTTGTTTTTTTTTTTATCAAGTTTGGGAAGTTTTCATACAGAACTTTTTTTTTAAAAAATGGGGGGGGGGCACTTTTTCTGGATCTTCTTCTGTGGCTCCATGACACACTTGCTGGTGTGTTGGATGCTGTCCCACAGGTCTCTGAGTCCTTGCTGATTTTTCTTGTTATTCAGAGTGGATCATTTCTATTGATCTACCCTCAAATTTACTGAGTTTTTTTTATTTGCCATCTCAAATCTGCAATTGAGCCCCTTGAATGAACATTTAATTTCACTTACTGTACTTTTCAACTATAGATGTCCCCTTGGCTCTTTTTTTATCATTTCTATCTTTTTGTGATTCTGTACAAGTCACTGCCATCATCCTTTCCTTAAAGGCTTTTTACATGGTTTTATTTAGTACTTGGGAGTCTTTGCTAACTCCAACATTTTGGTCAAAGACAATCTGTACTGATTGGTTTGTTTCTCTTCCTGCATATGGGGATACTTGGTTTCTTTGCATGTATCATAACATTTTGCTCAATATAGAACACTGTAGATAATATATTGTAGCAACTCTCAGTTCAGATTGCTGCCCCACCAAGGACTGTTGTTTTTCTTTACTAGCTTACCTGGACTACATCCATGAAGTCTGTCTCTCTACAATGAAAGGTTGTTGATGTCCCTTCTTAGCTCTTCATCCCCACCCCCCACCACCAAGCATGACTTCCTAGGGGTCAACTCTGCGTTTGCATAGTTTTTTATTTAGGAAAGACTGGTCACATGTTTGTTCAAACACCATGAGCCAGTAAGATTTCTATCTGCCAATGGAACTGTGTTATGAGCCAGTGAGGTCACTCAGAGTTAGGGCCATTTTCGAGTCCTGCCCACCTGCCCAGGAAATGCACGCAGGCTCCAGCAGGTAGGTGAGTGTGGGTGGCTTGGGCCCACTCCAGTCTCTGCTGTGCACGTGCAGAACCTCCAGTCAACTAATGGTCTGTGGAGACTTAGCAGGCCTCCTATCACTGCCTCACCTTTAAGAAGTCCGTGTTCAATCCCTGGCTAGTCCGCTTGTCCACTCTTCACACCAAACAGTCCCACAGTCTCAACCAGGTAGAGCCACAGACCCTCCCTGACACTTGCCATCAAAATCTCCGCTTTAACGGACAGTTCTTCAAATCAACCAGGCTGTCTTGGGAGGCGCAGCAAAGCCCCCAGTTTTCACAGCCTGCTCTGCCCTGGTTGAACAACCCTGCCCACAGATCTGACGAAGGAGGATGGGAGTAGGCTCAGGTGCAGACGGCAGAGACTCAGGCTGTTCTCACCCAAAGTTCAGTTGTTTTCACGAATAAACACTTCTCAGTTTGCTGAATATCTTTAGTCAATTTTCAGGGTGCATGGGTTGCTTGTTTTTGACTGTCCAGCTTTACTGCTGCTCATGAGGAGATCCTTACACAATCATGCCATAAGCAAATCAAAGCCAACTTTTTCAAAGCAATTATTTAAAATAACATCAATACGTAACTGGTACAAGTGTAAGATTCTAAGGCAATTATATACATGTTTCATCATCCGTCGTTTCAGAAAGATGTACTGCTTCCATGTCTCTCGTACAGACAGCTTTTCATGACCAGAAGTAATAAAACCATCAGTCATAGCGTATTTGCACTAATCACTTTAATAAGAAACATTAAGTCCTTCATTCATTCTAAAAATTCTTGCTCTGCTGTAGAAACACAGCTAGAGTCAAGCAGGCATTTGGCACACCAGATTTCACAGATCTTCAAGATAAGTTCAACTCTTCAATCAAAAGTCCAGTTAATGAAGAGGTGAGCAAGACTGGCGTGCTAACATAATAGTTCTCTGAGAGATGCCAAAAGTTCAATAATGACTATGCAAAGGCATGCTATCTTCACACGAGCATGAGGCAAATTTCATTATATCCTGCTGAGATTTCAGTAATACGCAGCCTGCACTAATAACATTTGATAAATTATTCATCTTCACTATCTACATGCAAATAAAGGAACATATCTCTGCCTGATGATATAATGAGTTATTTTCCAATCCAATGATTCATTAAAGAGCAGGAGAACTAACAATAGTCTGTTTTTTTTTAATTGAAAAATATAGTACGCTGAAGACAAAGTAGGAAATAACATAAAAGTCCCTCATTATATCTAGCCAAAGATGAAGAAAATTCAACCACAGAACAGTTTTTTTTTTAATGGACTACAGGAATAAAACTTTTATTTGCTATAAACCAACTCTTTTAAGAATCCTTTTGCCAACAGAACTTCTGTTTCAAATTAATTCCTTAAATGTACAGACCACAGAATAAAAACATACACTGCAAATCATTACCTCTTCTATGTGCAGTTATCAATACTGTAACCATCTAAAATGAACTGAAATTTGACAGGCTAAAGAATGAGAATGAGGAGATGTCTTTGGGAAGAAAAGGAGAGGAACAAGGACTCTGGAACAGGGAAACATGCTCAAGGAATAAAGATGTGAAAAGTAAAAAAGGAAATTTCTGGAGCAATTTGTGCTGCAAATGAACATGCCATCCTTACGAAGGGACCATGAAGCAAGGAGCACGATTATACACTCACACACTGCTTCTTTGTTTGATCCCTTCTGGCCACTGATGCCTCGCACCGCAATGGGGAAACCATGCAGCTCCATGAATACTGATTTATTTTGTGACTACTGTGAATTTCATCACCCTTCGTGGCTAGATTGAAGAGAAAGGAGGGGGGTAGAAATCAGGACAACAGAGTCTGAAAGAAAAATGGAGAGAAAATACCAGTTTTGACATCATTTCAATCACACTGAGGAAGAAATTAAAGGAGGAAGTATTAATAGGAACAGATGGGAAGAATGATGCTCAGTGCGACCAGATCAGCTGATAATAACAGGAGACCACCGAGGAGATGGTGATAAAGATGCACAGCGATTAAAACAGAGATAAGCAATTTTAATATGAATATTTTTAAAAAAAAAGCAGATTGCCTTCATATGCAGAATGGGACACACTCAAACTTAGTATTTCTGAGATCTTTTATCTTTTCCATTTTAAATGTAAATCTACGTTTCATCTTCTATAAATAATGGTCAAATGTGTCTTGGTAGGTTTATTAACCATCTTTAATAAACATCTCCCTAAGTTATTACTTACCAATGTCACATAAAATTCAGCCCTGTTAAAACCAAATTTAATTTTAAGCCTGAGGCTTTCAGCAGTTATTTTTCAATCAGCTACAAAACCTTGATTCTGTGCTGGTTTTTACATTTGATCCAATCCACTAAAGAATGTTACTAAACCATTTTATGAGCTAAAATTATTATGTATTACAAAATTTTGAACCAGAAACTAATTTTTAAATATAATCCACTATTATATGCATATTTGTAAATGCATAATACTGAAAAAAAACTGTGGGGTAAAAAATGGGCCTGTTTTGTACAATAACCGCTAAATTAGCTGAATCAATATTAATGCTGTTTATGGATCTTTGAGAGCAAAATCTCTTTTCCAAATCCCACAGTGGGAACATTACTGAAATCAAGGGGAAACATTCCACCCATGTCTCCTAGAAAGACAGTCTGTCAACATGTCTGGAAGACAATTACAGCGGTCATTCACAAACAGAAAAGAATCAGCCTCTGGAATATAAGCACATATGTCAACTGAGTGATAGAAACGGGATTACCTACAAAATACGTATTTATTAATTAAATTATGTTTCAACTCACAAACCAACCTTCCCTCCTCTGATTCTCACAGCTAAAGTGGGTTGTACAAATTAGCTTTCGAATATCGTCACACATCACAGAAGTACCAGTGATCCGGTGACTTGGACTCTGGTTATTTATTTTCCTGTCTTTAATTTTTCCTGTTCTCTAAACACTCGTTAAACAGTCATATTTTGCTTCAATACTTTATTCATCGCACCTAATTTCAAAGGCCATTGTTTCCTTCATATGTGACCACCCACCTTCCACCACCACCAGCGAGGTTTCATGCCAAGTTTTCTTGGTATCTTACTAACTGCTCTCACTGCACACAAGCTCAGTCCTATTAGCTACCCAGTCAACAGGCCTGTCTGAACCCCAAACTCTGGGTCTGGCTACTGGAAAACTTCCTCGTGAAGCAACCCAACAAGATGCAATGGGTGGAGGGTAGGGGACTGGCAGAAAATTCAAGGAAAAAGAAAAAAGGATAAATGTACTGTAGACACCAATTCTCACTTAAGTAAATGTAGTCACATCAATTTGAATATTACTTAAGAATATTAGAAAGGAATGCTCAATTTATTTATTTTTTTAAGATTTTATTGGGGCGCCTGGGTGGCGCAGCGGTTAAAGCGTCTGCCTTCGGCTCAGGGCGTAATCCTGGAGTTCCGGGATCGAGCCCCACATCAGGCTCCTCTGCTATGAGCCTGCTTCTTCCTCTCCCACTCCCCCTGCTTGTGTTCCCTCTCTCACTGGCTGTCTCTATCTCTGTCAAATACATAAATAAAATCTTTAAAAAAAAAAAAAAAAAGATTTTATTTATTCATGAGAGAGAGAGAGAGAGAGCGTGCACAAGCAGGGGGAGCAGCAGGCAGAGGGAGAAGGAGGATCCCCACAGAGCTTGGAGCCTGATGCAGGACTTGATCCCAGGACCTCAGGATCAGATGCTTCACTGCCTGAGCCACCCAGGCGCCCCAGGAATGCTCAATTTAATCTGTTCTTCTACAAAATGTTTGGAGTTATTACATGACATAGCCTCCACAGGCACTTTTAACTGCTTAATTACAAAGAAAACCAAAAATGTGGCCAAAAATGTGTCTCTGCTCAATCCAATGTCATTCCTCATAGGCGGCATTGAGACATTCCTCTCAAGCAAGAAAGAATTCTCTGATAGTCACACTCAAGTGTGAGCTTCCCTTGTAACAATTTCATTTTAAAAGGAGAAAGCTAAGTAAAGCTAGGAAGGTGGATTAAGTGGAAGTAGCAGCTTTGGCACAAGTTAAAGCTGGAAAACTTCACATGAAGGGCCAGAATGGACTCAAACACACAAAATTGTTCCAATTCAAGCACCAATTTCAGCTTTTAAGATTTCAAACAAGTATGAAGACTTTCAATGTGGACTAGAACAATGACACCTAGGAAAAGATGTTAAAATAAGGAAAGAACGGTAAGACTCAACCGCCCAAAGAGACAGAATTAGAAGCGTGAATCCAAGTGTCGGGGGGGAGAGCCTGACTGAGGTGCTGACGTCACTGACATGGATCTCCAGAGGTGAACGAAGCATGATGGAAGCCGACACCTTACCTGATGGGCAGCTGGGCTGGAGAGGAAGCTAAGATAAGGTCGGAAGACAAAGTCCAAATCCCTAGCAGTTTGAGGATCGTTTAATATCAAAACTCTTGGTGCACAAAAAGAGTACCTACGTTACAATCGTAAGGATGTGAAATTTACATATGATCCTAAACTATGAAGACAGATGAAAGCATTCACTGCAATGGAACATTTAAGACAACATTTTCTTCCATTTGCCCAGCATTGCTGGCACAACTGGTAATGACTATCCGTTTAAGGTCATCACATTAAATAAAAGACACACATAACAAGCAGTCCAGGTAAGTAAAATGTCTTCTTACCCTAAAGGAGACACCTTCTGGGAGCAAGTTACCATAAGCCCTGAATTTTGTGTTTTAATTACATCTTTTACAAGCGGATGTACCTTTTATGACAGTGGGAGATTTCTGTGGTGCCAATTTATTTTTCCAAGTGTAAATTAAGTGTACGTCAAAACGCTCAAGAGTTAAAGGCAGTCACATGTCAATAACTCCACATTAGCAGGACCCTTAAAAGAACTCCTTAGGTCACTGGCTGTCTTGCTATAATAGGCTCTTCTGAATTTGCAAAATAGCTCCAAGGCTTTAGTGTTTACAGCAATAAAGCAATGTCTGCTTCAGTTTCGGTATGTAGGGCATCCATGCCCGAGACACAGAACTTAATCACGGCTCATGCTCAAACCTACATTCAGAAAATTACTGCACCAGGTGATGAAAGCAGAAATAATAGACCTTACAATACATGGCATTCAGGCTGCTAGGAAACGAGAACATTAAAATACAGACATAAGGAACCTGTAAGCCACAAGCTCCTTATGAACTTTCACAAACTGAACTTTCAAAAACTGAAGTTCAAATTCCCACTTTCAATCACGAATGAAAATTTCAAGTTTCCTCCTGTTATTACTCAACTCAAGCACGCATGAAGGGTGACAGAAGAGAGACAGGAAGGGGAGGAAGTTGGAGAGGTGTCCCATCTACGGACCTTGAAACATACCTCGTCTGCACTTCATTTCCTCTCTCATCATGAGCTGAACACACTTGTACTGTGGCTGTGTGAAGGCAATATGGGAGGAGGTAGGAAACGGGGCACCCGGAGCTTACTTACTAGCTTGAAATTCACACTCTCTTAGTCCTCAACCCCTTGGGATAGGTGTTATCACTGCCTTTCTATAAAATGACAATAGGGTAAGCGTAGAAATGTAAGGAAAACAAAGATATGCATTTTATATCATAACATAATACAGTAATATATATGCATAACAGAAACAAAAGTTCCATGGTAGTATAGATGAGCTTTAAAAAAGATGTATGAAATCTTATTTTATCAATATTGAAACACAACATAAAGACTTCCAAAATATACCTTCCCCATAACTGGAATGAAGTGTCAGAGATGGTCTGATCAGTGTTTCTAGGAGCGGTGGGACACCGTGAGAGAGGGGTCAACTCTCCCGGGAAAGATCACGGAAGGCTTCACGGAGAGCTGACCCTACTGGGCGAGCCGGATACAATTTAAATACATGATTATATGTATTTCACAGTACATTTGGACACAATACTACTAACACAGCAAGCAGAATTCTTTGCTGGAATTCCTGCTTGTTGCTCATTTTCCACTTCTTAAAACCAATCTAGTTAAGAGCCTATCGCGAAAACCAGATTTCACTGAAAAGATTTATTAAGACTTGGCATGAAGGAGCCCTACTGTGAAAAACCACACCTTCAAAATTGACAATATTTCTAAATATGGTTTATGAAATAGAAATTATGTGAGTTTGAGACACATTCTTAATTCTAATCTAAAGAGTGATCAAACATTATTTTTAAAACTTAATTCTGAGAAATTACAACTAATGTTCATTATGAAATGCTAAAGACCAAAAGTTATCTACATCAAAATTCCCCTCCCTACAGCTTCATTATTTATCTAGCCTAAATACAAAACTGAGATAGAAAACATAGTCCATATCCTTAAAAATATGGAAGGATTTTCCTGACTTACCCATTTGAGAATAAAAACTATATAAAGTGCATTTCAAATAAACCTTCAAAAATTACCCCTAATACACACACACCCAAGAGAATTTTCTCTGTAAAAACTTTTCTTTAGCTTTTTATTGGTTAAATTGGCTTTTTATTGGTTGCTTACAGTCAAGGTAGACTTTCATTCTCTCATTTCCTAAATTAAGCACCTTTACAGTGAGGTAAGACTCAAATATTCTAGTCACAATTTCTCTTTTTTTAAATGAAACAAATCTTTACTGACTCTTCACAAAAAATTACTTTGGCACAAAATGGGGATGGCTAGTAAAACTGAGGGAGGAGAGGGGAAAAACAGATCACAGAGGAAACAAGAAATGTGAAGGAAGGAAATGTGTAAGCCAGGACGTGAAAGGGAACTAGAAATGGGGGAGCAGTGACATTCAACAACAGGCATGAGGAAAGGAAAGAATGAACAGGCCTCACTTTCTCGCTCCCCTCCAGTCAAGGTAAGCAGCTTAACAAAAGTAAAGAACACAAGATTAGAGAACTAGGTTTCAAATTATACCACACTGCTGCCTCGCTGTGTAATCAGTAAGACCAGGGTTCCTGTGGAGCACAAATGAATTAATGTATACAGAAAGGGTGAGTTACAAAGAGCTAGACAGAAGTTAATTACAGTTGCTACTATAATTAATGCAATTGTAATCCTATCAAGATCTATAGCACTAATGACGTTTTTCAAAAGCAAGGAGGAAAGGAGATTTTCAGAACTTTCAAACACTGGAAGTTAAAGTCAGATCTCATTTATTTTTTCAGCTCTGGAGGGCTAAGAAGTAGGTCAGAAATAATTGCACTGATGATGATAATCAAATTTGCGAATAATTTTTTAAATATATAAATTAAAGTAGATTCAAGGTCATTCCTATTAAATCACTCACTTGCATCCTGATACAATTTCCTGAACATGAGGGAAGACGGAGAAAGCATAAACAGTGTGCCAGGAACCCCACAGGATCCTGGGTAAGTCTAAGCTTCAACACCTAGGGATCAGCGGCTGCTTCCCCAACCCAGGATACCTGAGTACAGGGTCCTTATCAGGCTGCAACACTGGCCCCTATGGCAGTGAGTCTAGGTGAAGGGCCACATGGCAGACCCCGCAAGCCTCAGTTTCCCTAAGTTCTGATAAACCACCCTGCCCACTCCCTCTCTGGCTAGGAGCCCCTCTCAGCTACCATTTCTTTCTCCGCAAACATGCTTGAGAGTCCCTGCTCCGGGTAATGTTCTCACCTTACATTAAATCCTCTCGAGCTGCTTTTTTTCTCCAGCAATCCTAGTCACCAAGACGAAAATGGCCTGTCTCGAAGTCGCAGAAATAAACATGCCCCAGGGCAGAAATGAAAGTTGCTTCAAAGAAGCATAAAGCTCTTAAGCAACACCGGGAAGTCCACTGCCCATCAGCACCCAGGATGGCATTACGACTGAATGAAGTAAAGGGTAATGGGTCACGGAAATGCTGATTTATGACTTCGAGACCCTCTTCACTGGAGAATACAGAAATAGACAAAAGAAAAATGCATGGTATGTCCTTTACAAACATTTTCAACTTCATTTTTTAAGTAGGAAGGCAAAAGGAAAGAAAAAGTAAAATCTGGCAGAAGGAGATTAGGGTGTGAGAAAAAGCTTCTCCCATTCTAATAACTTTGGCTAGAGATCACTGTCCAAAATGTCAACATCTCATTCCAATGACAGACTCTGAAAGTCAGTGTTACATTGCAGACTCAAAGACTTCTGGAATTTCAGAGCCGAAGGGATCGTCCATGTCATACAATTTACAACTCCAGCAACAGAACCAATGAGGTTGTATGGGTTGCTGAACAGGACATTGTTAGAAGAACCAGATATTTCCACGTGGCTCTTCAAACTCTGAATCCAGGATTCTTACCCCTCAGAGCAGCAGACTTCAGCACAGTTTAAAGAAACAGTACATTTAAATGATGGGAGTTACAATAAAGATTTCATGTATTAGAAACTACCTTAGAAAGACATTTCAATTACTACATCTTTACTACTCTATAAAATACATGTTTTGTTATAAAACAGTAGTTCTGAAAAACTTCTACTTAAAAATCCATCCATAGTTGCTATTCTAACTGGAGATTTTGCAAATGAGTTTTCTCCCCCCTCGAAATACTAATTACAGGAAACTGATAATTTATTCTCTCAGTCTCAGAAGTAATTGCTATGTGTATGCTACATGCTTTGTGGAGTGTTACAGAATGAACTTTTAAAAGAAAAAATGTGGGGGCGCCTGGGTGGCACAGCGGTTAAGCGTCTGCCTTCAGCTCAGGGCGTGATCCCGGCGTTATGGGATCGAGCCCCACATCGGGCTCCTCCGCTATGAGCCTGCTTCTTCCTCTCCCACTCCCCCTGCTTGTGTTCCCTCTCTCGCTGGCTGTCTCTAGCTCTGTCGAATAAATAAATAAAATCTTTAAAAAGAAAAGAAAAGAAAAGAAAAGAAAAAATGTGTATCCCCAAACATCATATACAAAATGTTAAAATCAAGAAGCATTCTTTCTCTATGCTAATTATTACCAATATTAGGTTTTCTAAGGAAAGGTTGATAGCGTCACCTAATAAGCAACATCTTACAACTGTCTAAATAAACTTTCCTGTCAAACAAAATCTACAAGAAAAAGAGAAAATCCGATTTAAATTTTTTTGTGTACTCGGACTTGTTAACTTACTCTATATTGCCAGGTTTTTCATGTGGCTATGATAGAACACATGATTTAACTGGTAAAAAAATACTTGTTTTTAATATATTTCTCAAGGACGATCATGATTTTTATGCATATTTTACTTTGATATTGAAGTTCCAGTACACCTTTAACATGACCTGGCTTCCATTTTATATTTCTACTGGCTTCCACTTTCTAACTCTGTTTTTATGGAAGCCAGCAATAAAGTACTAATGGAGAATTACCAATACAATTTACTATTGTGTTAGGAAAACAGAAAAATAGCACAAGTAACCTACAACTTCATCCTCCATTTTAAAAGTGTGATGCAGCTGTTAGTATTATTTAAGTTTATAGTCTCAACGATTCTTACTACATTTTGCCAAACAAAAACTGCATTCTTTAAATGGAGATTAAAATTTTTCCTGATGAATATAAAGCACATATATGAGATGTGTGCAGAGTATAAAAGCACTGTACCACGTGCTGATTCTCTTCAAAGGTGGTCATAATAAAGGAAGACCATTGTATGAAGATTTTTTTACATAAAGTTTTTAAAAATCATATTTGTTTTCATGTTTCTATGAGAACTTCAGAAGAAGATTAACTCATCCACTTGGCATGTTTTGCTAAATAATCCTATCACAGTAAACAGAAATCAGAACCTTGGGATTCAGAAACTAAATAGTTTCAAATAGTTGAAATGAAAATATTCAAATTTAAAAATCAGGATGTTCAAACTTAAAAATTGTTTCACAAAATCCAGACTACAATACTATATACACTTTCAGAGAACTCGACAATATCTGTAGTTTCAGCTTCACGCAATCTGCTAAGACATGTCAAAGATCTGCGAGAGTGGGAACAGGATGTCACCAAGATGGCGACAGGTTGGTCCTGACTTCACTTCCCCTCACAAGAACAACAACTATTCAAGAATACGAAATCACAGAGAGAATCCTAGAACATGGGGTGAGGCTAAAGCACCCCACTGCACTTCAGAGACCAAGACAGACTACATTAGAAGGGCAAGAGAAGGAGCTGCACGCTGACGGCATTGCCCCTCCTCCAGTCAGCACAGCACCAAGACGAGAGGTTTCCCGAGCCACTGGTCTCTCCGGGGCAAAAAGAAAACCCCACAGGGTTCAACTCACCTCCCCCATATTGTGGGTCATTTGTGGGAGCCCCTACTCTGATCTCACACCACAGGGGTTGCCGAACAATCTGTGGGGCCCAGTCACTGGGAATCTTGACTATGACAGAGAAGGGGGGCAGGCTTGCAACAACCAGCACACACAGTGCCCAAGCAGTATTTCCAAACAGCAGCTACGCTCACCTGCAGAACAAGTTGGCAGCACACTATGCAAGGGAACCAGGCTGGGTGTAAATCTGCCTGATTCTCATACTCAGATGAAGAATTCCGCTGGCCCTAGAACCATGGTGGTCCCTGCCCAGGCACGGTACTGACTCAAAGCCCCACTCAGTATGAAGTACCTTCCAGTCCCATCTGAACAGAAGGGCTGGCGACAAGACCTGGAAGCTACGAGGCCAGTAGCACATGAGCCAAGAGAAGGCTAGGAAGAGCTGATAGACCACAGGGCAGAGCCAGTGCCCTACTCAGCCACGGAACCTGCAAATCAGCTTGAATTAAGACAAAAAAACAAAGAGCTTTACTGGTTTTAGAGCTGCTTCTCCTGCTGTGCCTGAACTATGGACTCGGGGCAAGGAATCTAATTCAGAGCCCCGCTCATGGCTGAATACAGTTTCAACCTGTCCAGCCACGGAAACTACCTGGGCCACACAGGAAGCTGGGTAGCCCATTCAACAGTCTTATGTAAAATGACACTCACAGACAATGCAGCACATGGCTTTCCCCACCTGCAGAGCAAAACCGGTGGACTTACCTGATCAACAAATTCAGTGCATACTCAGGCCTGATCCAGGCCCCAAATAATGAGCTGTATAGTTCCTAGGTCCTTCTCTGCCCTCTGCCAGAGCAGAGAAGCTAATTCATAGCCCCACCCATTGCTGAATATAGATCCAAATCCAGACCATGTAGGAAGCCTTACCGGAGACCTGAGGCAACAAACAGAGCCCATCCAACAGATGCCTCACTAGGGTAGGTAACCAAGTCAGCAG
Source organism: Ursus americanus (assembly GCF_024610735.1). Classification (NCBI taxonomy): domain Eukaryota; kingdom Metazoa; phylum Chordata; class Mammalia; order Carnivora; family Ursidae; genus Ursus; species Ursus americanus. The sequence goes on along the minus strand of NC_142158.1, from coordinate 23,576,075 downwards.
TCCTATCCAATTGTTCTCAGCAGGGGCACACGACCCCAACCCATCCTCAGACTTGCCTCATCCACAAAAGATCATAATAGCAGGCCCCACAACTGCCAAAGACATAATCAACAAACACACCCAGAAACCCAAACTGAGCTCACTGGTAAAGAACTATCTCCGCCAAAGGAGACCTATTAAGTATAGACAGTAAGTCATTGAGTTCAGAGGAAGCCTTGAAAGCTTAAAATATTTTATATAAGCTTCATGGTAACCATAAGGGAAAAATGAATTACACACAAAAAACATGATATGCAAGGCAAAGCATACGAATACAAAGAACATCAAAACACAGAAAAGGACAGAATAAGAAAAAAAAGGTCTACAAAGCAACCAGAAAACAATGAACAGAATGGCAATAGTACATACTTACCTATCAACAATTATTTCAGAAAGTCAGCTGAGAAGATGGCGCAGGAAGACCCTAAGCTCACCTCATCCCACTGACACCACTAGATAACACCCGTATTAACATAAATAACTCAGGAAAGGACCCAAAGATTGGCAGAAAGAACTCCACAACTAAAGGCAGGCAAGCGGCCACATCAAAGAATGTAAGAAGGGCAAAGACTATGGTCTGGGAGCAAAAGTGAATGTGGCCATCCGCAATGGGGAGGGGACTGGTGGGGCTTGAGGAAGGGCAGAAAACAGACTCTCACACGGAAGCCCAGGAATGGGAAGGACGAGTCTCTGTAACATTCTTCCTTCAAAGTGAGAGGGGCTGAATATCATGAATTCTTGAAACCATTTGGCCTTAAAGCCTGAAATTTTAAAAATTGGTGGGCTCGGCTCTGGCAGAGTCTGGAGGACTTTAGGAAACAGAGTCCCCACCTTTAAAGAAACAGCACAACAAACAGCCTGAGCAGACAGAGTGTGGAGCCAGCGGTTTAAAATTGGTGGGGGGCGGGAGGGCCGTACATGGGAGGAAGAATGTATCATCTCGGAGCATGGCAGGGAGACCCCTCGAGGAACAAAGGAGCTGGCAGGAGCCATCTCCCAACCCAGCCTCATCGGCATATAAACAAGGGCCACCTGTGGGAAGCAGTGCAGAACTAGTACTCTTTACCCAACTTATTTGCGAAAAGCATCCCCCACCCCCACCCCACTTCGATGGTCCACCCTTCCCAGTCACCCTCCAGTTAGTCCCAGCACTGCAGGTCCTTCCTCTAGAAGACTGGCACAAACCCTGCCGGCACCACATCTCCTGACCTGCGCATTTTGCAGGATCTCTGTTCCAGCAGTGGCGGGAGCAGTTCTCATTTCACAAGCAGACTACCGCACGACAGGCAAAGAGAGCATCTGCAGATAACTGGACTGAAGGAAAAAGAGGCTGAAGACTCAACAGCAAGGCACATGCAATACACATAGGAGACACTCCCTGTAGAGTCAGGCCCTGGGGAACAGGGGACACTGTACTATGGGACCTCTTCTCTTCTCTATAAGCCTATTATCATTGAGAGCAAGAGAAGTAGCTGACTTTCCTAACACAGAGAAACAGACACAGAAAGCCAGACAAAGTGAGGAGACAGAAACATCTCCCAAATGAAAGAACAGGTCCAAGCCACGGCAAGAGACCAAAGTGAAATGGATGTTAAGTAATACATGTGACTGAGAACTTCAAGTAATCATCATAAAGATACTCACTGGACTGAAGAAAAGAGTGGATGACATTAGTGAGACCCTTAACACAAAGATAAAAAGAAGAACCAATCAGAGACCAAGAATGCAATAAATGAAATTAAAAATACACTCCATGGAATAAATAGCAGGCTAGATGAAGCACAGAATTAATGACCTGGAAGACAGAGTAATGAAAAGAAACCAAACTGAGCAAAGGAGAGGACAGAAAATTATGCAAACTGAGAATAGCCTTAGGGAACTCAGTGGCTTCATCAAGCGTAATAACATCCACATTATATGGACTTGAAAAGAAGAGAGAAAGGGGGCAGAAAATTTATTTGAAGAAATAATAGCTGAAAATCTCCCCAATGTGGGGAAGGAAACAGATATCCAGATCTAGGAGGCACAGAGATATCCCCCCAAATTCACACAAGGAGGTTCACGCAAAGACACATAGTAATTAAAATGGTAAAAAGCAGTAATAAAGAAAAAAATTTTAAGGCAACAAGAGTAAAGAAGACAGTTACATAAAAGGGAAACCACATAAGCCTATCAGCCAATTTTTCAGGAGAAATTTTGCAGATCATTAGGGAGTGACATGATAAATTCAAAATGTTAAAAGGGAAAAATCTACAACCAAAAATGCTCTATCCAACAAGGCTACCATTCAGAACAGAAGAGAGAGAAAGTGTTTCTCAGACAAACAAAAACTGAAGGACTTCATGAGCACTAACCCAGCCCTGCAAGAAATATTAAAGGGGACTCTGAGTGAAAAGGAAGGCCATAAGTAAGAGTATGAAAAGTAAAAAAAGAAAAATAAAGAAACCACAAGAGTAGTAAAAATAAATATTTCTATAAAAATCAGTCAAGGGATTCATAAAATAAAAGTATGCAAAATATGGTACCATATACCTAAAATGTGGGGGTGGGGAGAGGAGTAAAGAATGGGTTCAAACTTAAGTGACCATCAACTTAATGCAGACTACTATATGCAGAAGATGTTATATACAAACCAATGGTAACTATAAATCAAAACCCAGTAATAGATATGCAAAGAATGTAAAGAAAGGTACCCAAATATACCACTAAAGAAAGCCAACAAATCATGAAACAGAGCAAGAGAAGGGTCAGAGAAAATCTACAGAAACAACCACAAAGCAAGTACCAAAATGGCAATAAATATCTATTTATCAATAATTACTCTGAATGGACTAAATGCTCCAATCAAAAGGCATAGGGTGACAGAGAAGATTAAGAAACCAGTACCCACCTATAAGCTGCCTACAATAGACACATCTCAGACTGAAAAACATCTGCAGATTGAAAGTGAGGGGATGGAGAAACATTTATCATGCAAATGGATGCTCAAAGAAAGCAGGGGAGCAATACTTACATCAGACAAAACAGACTTTAAAACAGACTATAACAAGAGACAAAGAAGGACACTATATAATCATAAAGAGGACCATCCAACAACAGGATATAACAATTGTAAATATTTGTGCACCCAGAATGGGAGCACCCAAATATATAAAACAGCTAATAACGAACATAAAGGAACTGATCGATAATAACACAATAATAGTAGAGGACTTTTAACACCACTTACCTCAATGGACAGATCATCCAAACAGAAAATCAACAAGGACAGTGGCTTTGAAACACACATTGGCCCAAATGGATATAACAGATATATTCAGAACACTCCATCCTAAAACAGCAAGTGCACATGAAACATTTTCCAGAATAGATCACATATTAGGCCAAAAAACAAGTCTCAACAAATACAAAAAGACTGAAGTCATACCATGCATCTTTTTGACAAGGCTATGAAACTAGAAATCAACTCTAAGAAAAAATCTGGATGAGCACAATACATGGAGGTTAAATAACATGCTATTAAACAATGAATAGGTTAATCAAGAAATCAAAAATTACATGAAAACGAAATGGTCCAAAATATTCGGGATGCAGCAAAAGTCATTCTAAGAGTTTACAGCAACACAGGCCTACTTAAAGAAGAAAAATCTCCAATGACCTAACCTTATACCTCAAGGAGCTAGAAAAAGAACAAACAAAATTCAAACCCATCAAAAGGAAGGAAACAATAAAGATTAGAGCAGAAATAAATAATACAGAAACTAAAAAAACAACAGATCAATGAAACAAGAAGCTGGTTCTCTGAAAAGATCAACAAAATTGATAAACCTATAGCAAGACTCATTTAAAAAATGAAAGAGAAAGGACCCAAATAAAATTACTAAAGAGGAGAAATACAAACAACTGTGACAGAATATTATGAAAACCTATATGCCAACAAATTGGACAACCTAGAAGAAATGGCTAAATTCTTAGAAACATACAACCTACCAAAACTAAAGCAGGAAAAAATAGAAAATTTTAACAGACCAATGACCAGCAATGAAACTGAACCAGTAATCAAAAAACTCCCAAAAAGCAGAAGTCCAGGACCAGAGAGTTTCACAGGCAAATTCTACCAAATATTTCAAGAAGAAATAGCTATTTTAATAGCTATTCTTCTCAAACTGTTCCAAAAAACTTGAGAAAGGAAAGCTTCCAAATTCATTCTATAAGGCCAATATCACCCTAATACCAAAATCAGATAGACACCATAAAAAAGAGAACTACAGGCCAATACCTCTCATTAATATGGATGCAAAAATCATCAGCAAAATATTAGCCAGTCAAAACCAACAATATATTTAAAAAATCATATATCATGATTTATTTAGGGAGATTTATTCCCAGATACAAGGGTGGTTTAATATTTGCAAAACAATCAACGTGATACATCACATCAATAAGAGAAAGGAAAAAAACCATATGATCATTTCAATAGATGCAGAAAAAGCATTCAACAAAGGACAGCATCCATTCATGATAGAAACCCTCTGCAAAGCAGGTCTAGAGGGAACATATCTCAACCTAATAAAGGCCACATATAACAAACCCACAGCCAACATCATACACAATGCTGAAAAACTGACAGCTTTACCCTCAAGGTCAGGAACAAGAAAAGAATGTCCACTCTTACTTCTTTCATTCAACACAGAACCAGAAGTCCTAGCCACAGCAATTAGACAACTTAAAAAAATGAAAGGCATCCAAAAACTGGTTAAGGAAGAAGTAAACTCTATTTGCAGATAACATGATACTAGATACAGAAAACCAAAAAACCTTCACCAAAAAACTACTAGAACTGATAAATGAATTCAGTAAAGTCACAGGATACAAAATCAATGTACAGAAATTGAAATTAAGAAAACAATCCCACTCTTGTCTTACTTTGCTTCCTCATTCTAGAAGCAGTGGTATTGAAGATGGCTGGTAGCTGTTATGAGTTTGAGTTGCACTTGGCTAGAAAACAATCTTGTTAGAAAAAGTAATTGGGGAGAAGGGGAACATGAGGAGAGAGGAAGGCCTCTTCTCCCTCTCACCACACATGGAGATACATCTCAATTGATCTCTAATCTTGTTTGTAGGGATTCTGTTGGTGAACACCTGGAAAGGGAAGTGGGATGGCCTTCAGATCGTACCAGCTTAGCTAGCATTGCTGACCAACTGTTGCAGGCTCTGAAAATAAAAACAATCCTGAACCAGTTAAAAAAAAAAAAAAAAAGGAAAAAAGAAAGAAAAAAGAAAAAGAAAACAATCCCATTTATAATTGCATCAAAAACAATAAAATATCTAGAAATAAACTTAGTCAAAGAGGTGAAAGATCTGTACTCTGAAAACTATAAAACACTAATGAAAGAAATTCAAGATGACACAAAGAAATGGAAAGACATTCCATGCTCATGGTTTGGAAGAACAAATGTTGTTAAAATGTCTATACTACCAATGGAATATTACTCAGCTATCAAAAAGAACGATTTCTCAACATTTGCTGCAACATGGATGGCACTGGAGGAGATAATGCTAAGTGAAATAAGTCAAGCAGAGAAAGACAATATCATATGGTTTCTCTCATCTATGGAACATAAGAACTAGGAAGATCAGTAGGGGAAGAAAGGGATAAAGAAAGGGGGGTAATCAGAAGGGGGAATGAAGCATGAGAGACTATGGACTCTGAGAAACAAACTGAGGGCTTCAGAGGGGAGGGGGTGGGGGAATGGGACAGACTGGTGATGGGTAGTAAGGAGGGCACGTATTGCATGGTGCGCTGGGTGTTACACGCAACTAATGAATCATCGAACTTTACATCGGAAAGCAGGGATGTACTGTATGGTGACTAACATAATAAAAAAATATTATAATAAAAAAAAGAAAGCCATTGGGGAAAAAAATGTCTATACTACCTTTCATCCCTCGTCATTAGGGAAATGCAAATTAAAGACACAATGAGATACCACCTCACACCTATTAGAATGACCATCATCAAAATACACAAGAGATAAATGATGGTAAGCATGTGGAAAAAAGGCAACCCTTGTGCACTGCTGGTAGGATTATAAATGGTATGGAAAACACTATGGAGGATCCTCAAAAAATTAAAACTAGAACTACCATAGGATCTAGCATATTCCACTTCTAAAAATACATCCAAAGGTGATTAAAAACACTGACTCACAAAGATATCTGCACTCCCATATTTTAAGCAGTATTATTTACAAGAGCTAAGACACAGAAACTATGTTAAGTATCCATCAATGGATGAATGGATAAAGAAGTTGTGGTATATATTCACAATGGAATATTATTCAGCCACAAAAAAATAAGGAAATCCTACCATTTGCAATTACATGGGTGGACCCTGAAGGCATTCTGCTGAGTGAACTACGAAAGACAAATACTGTATGATCTCACTTATATGAGGGGATTGAGAAGAGGAAGAAGAGGGAAAAAAAAAAAACAACTCATAATAAAAGAGATCAGATTTGTGGTTACCATGGGCAGGGGGGCAGTGGAGGAGAGAAGAGGCAACTGGAGGAAGGTGGTCAAAAGGTACAAACTTCCAGTTATAAGATAAGTAAGTACTAGGGATGTAATGTACAACCTGATGACCACAGCTAACACTGCTGTATGGCATACCCGAAAGCTGTTAGGAGAGTTAATCCTAAGAGTTCCCACCACAAAGAGAAAATTTTTCTTCCTTCTTTCCTTTTGATTGTTCCTATATGAGAAGGTACAGGTTGGCTGAACCTACTTTGGTAATCATTTCACAATACATATAAATCTAACCATCGTGCTGTATCTCTTAAACTTATAGAGTGATGTATGTCAATTATTTCTCCATTAAACTGGAGGGGAGAGAAACATCAAAGAGATCAATGCATCCAAAGCAGAATGAAAAGGGGGCAGAGCTGGAGGAGAGGAAAGTAGTGGAAACTGCAGAGGAAGCAGCCCATACCGATCCCCAGAGGTCACTGTACAAGTTTGCCTTTTACTCTGAGTTGGGGGGAGGGGTTGGAGGGGGGGGCACCACAGAAGTCAGAGTAAAGGAAGGACATGGTCCCACCTGTGTTTAAAAAAAAAAAAAATGCAAGAGTTAACATGAACGTCCAATTTTCACAGTAGGCAATTCCTCGTTAATATTTAAACAAGGAAGGATGGGGCTACATTTCCAGATAGATCAGTGGGACCACTAATAGGAAGGTTGGGTCATGGGAAGCCCAAGAGGTTCAAGCTGAAAGTAATTTCCTTACCTTGTTTTGAACAATCAAATCCAGTGAACCATTATAACAGTGTGTTATGTGAAAACTCCAGTAAGATCGTCAAACTAACAAACTATTCGACACCTTGTACCCTCCCCCTTGTAGCCCCATCCCAGAATGAAGAAACAGAAGTTAATGAAAGACCAGGACTTCATAAAAAATTAATTCCATTAATAATAAAAGGTGGCTTCAAACCCATTAAGAAAATGCATCTTTGAACAAAAAAGGAAATGTAAGTGATGAGCATACTAAAGCAGTATAATTAAAGACAAACCAAAAACATATAAAACAATTCTGAATCATAAAGCAGCAGAATCCACCTGGGGGGGGCACACTTAAGTGTTTATTTTAGTTTTAAAACCTTTAGAGGAAGAAAAATATTAGACAAAATAAAAGATACAACGGATTAAAAAATTCATTCTAGAAATAATGTACATTGAAGTATAGAGGGCAAATAAGTAAAGTTAGAATCCTACTGCTAATCTGGGGGAACCGTCAGGAGGGGAGAATGAGGCAAAGGAAGAGGAAAAGACAAACTGACACATTTAAGAAGGTGGCAAAATGCAGTGTTTGCGACACTATAATCATGTATTAACATGGTACATAAAACAGGCTCATTGTTAAAAACTAAATAAACCACAGCCATAAATTCCTGGCTTCTTTAGTTATTACGAGATAGAAGTTATCACTTATTTAATTACACCAGTGAGACCGGGAAGTATTCCCAATATGTAAAACCAATGTGCAACACCTCCCAGCATATTCAGACTATATAACTGTGGCGGTGATTACACATATTGAGAGGATGCAGAGAAGAGTCCCTTCAAAGCATATTTTGAAAATCAATAACATTATTTTACTGAAAAACAAATCCTGAAAAAGTAGACGTGCTTTTGCAGTCCAATACCGTCCCAGACGGACCACGTGACGTAGCCAAGCTCAGTTCACTTACTCATTCAGTTTGGAAAGCAGCCTCAAGGAAATCTCCACGGGCCGTTTGGGAGGTCGCTCAGTTATTAACACGTATGAAAACCACGCTGGAAATAGTTTTGCCTTCCAGTCTCAATTCACAAAAAGTTTATACTCTGAATTCGTACCAAATGCAAAGTACAAAATTCGACAGAGTGAAGATGAACAGCAATGTGTTAAGTTAGAAGGAGCTATTTGGTGAAGTACCCTGGGAATTTAGGTCAGTCTAATCCAAGACTGCATCAATTACTAAGAAGTTAAAGGGAACAGAAAATCAATTAAACTTGCAGATTGTGCCATATTGGGAAAGTCTTGAATTACCGACACTGGAGGCATTTGGAATTAGACTGAATGAAATACCAGCAAACACATTAATAACAATGAAGACCTCTTTTATTAGAGGTGGAGTGGGGAAGAAATATGACTTAATAGTAAAAACATTCTTCTAATTTCAATAGGCAATATTTACTTGCAATCATTTGTCTTAAGTTATCCAGTAGATTATTTTTACAAAGACAAGAATTTTTTTAAAGGATTTTTTGGGGGAGGGGTTTGGAGGACATAATGTACACATAGCAGAAGAAATACAGATTGATATTCCCTTCAGAGCTTTCATACAAAAAAAAAAAGGTTCTAGTGACCATGTAAACCAAGACTAAGGTGCATGAATATTTTAAAAGAAAGAAAGAAATGTAAATCTTTTAAACTCCATACATCTTCCCTCAGAATCAGTTATTTGCCTTGTTGAATTATCAAGATGATACAGAAGAAAATCCTAAATTCATTATAATCTGTTCTCTCCTAAAGCAAATGCTATGAATGGATGGAATTTTCAGGCCACTATTAAAATAGGGAAGATTCATTCAGAATAACTTGGAACTTTCCATTTTGTTCCAATCAAGACAGACACAAATGGAATACACTTTATATGGTTTTATGTTAATTGCAATAGTTAAATGCTTTGGGCATCAATGTAGCTTATTAATACATTTTTAAAACATCATTTGATATACCATAAACAGTAAGAAAAATGCAGAGAGGCCGTGGCAGAAGCTGTATGTCCAAACCCCCTTCAAAGAAGACATATGAAGAGAGCCCAACAGGAATCAAATGTGGAAACAAGACAGTGGTGGCAAAATCCTCTTGTCAGGCTGTATTCCATCTGGCCCTTCTGGGCAAAGACTCGCTTCTCCACGGAGCATTTATCAATCAGGGTCCCAGCAAAGCAGATGGCACACTGCATAATTGAAGAGGTTTTAATAAAGGGACTATTTACTAAGGTTTGGCAAGGTTAGGAAAACCAACAAGAGACAATGCAATACTCTCAGGCTGACAACAATAGGGTGCTGTTTCCACCCCTGGGCCTGAGAAAGCAAAGGAAGGGAACGGTTAGAAGAACCTGGAGAAACAGCTGAATAGAGTGGGCCACCTGACAGGCTCTGTGGCCCCCCGCTGAGGGAAGCACAAAACCAGCAGACGCTGGGAAGAAGAGAGTGAGAAAGCGTGACAAATACTGCTATCTCACACTCAAGTCACACCTCCAACCTCCAGCTGGAAAAATCCTCTCAGACACCAAAAAGCAAGGGTCCTACTGACTCAATACACACAGATCAGCATCCATGGACACACGTCAGGGTGGAGAATGGGTCTGTAAGAGTAAACAGAACGCATCCACTCATGGGCAGGACCCTCAGGGAAACACAGAGCAAGCTGCAAATACCACACAAGAAACATCAAATAGCACATTTGGCTGGAGCAAAAGGTGTACATACGGAATCAGTGGACGAAAGAGTGAAAAGGACAGGATAGAGGAAAATATCATTAAGATCACACTAAGAAGTCACACTTTCATTCGGCAGGAACTGGTAACCACTGAAGGAACACGTGCAGGAGTGTACATAACCCCAGGAAAATGGTAGCAGCGAAGTCAGATGGGAAGAAGAGTCACTTCTACCTGCTAGATTATTTCAGCAGTCTGGGTATTAAGGAGGTAGTAAGAAATAAAGAGTAACAAAAACTGATCCTGTAGTATGTCCCAGGTATCTCAAAAGTCATATCCATTTAATCCTCTCCACTTCGAACTAAGGAAACTGAGCCTCAGAAAAGCAACCTGCTGAAAGTCAACCAAGGACTAATCAACTGCTACAAATGCCACATTATTTCACTAAATGAAATATTGGCAATAGAAAGTGAAGAACAGAAGTTCACGGGCAGGCCTAGATCCCCACGAACCAGGAGATCTATGATGACTCACTTGACAGCTTCCCTACCTCAGCTTCCTTATCTGCAACTAAGAGCACCTACCAAAATTATTTCTTCCACCTCCAAAGTTCTCCTGCTGCATTACTAATACTTAATTCATCAGCCTTGCCACCGTCAAGCCAATCTGCCAGGGAACAACCCCATCAACTTCATCTTTAACTCATCCTCATTGTGGGCTCTCACATTAAATACAATTTCAATCTCCCCAGTAAAACCACTCAGGCAAAAACTCTTCGGTGAGAAGCCATCCCCAATCAACTCAACCCAGAGGTGATAGGCCTTCTGTGATATTGTAATATAACAGGAAATATATATTTGGTCTTCATCTTCAGTTCCTGATACAGGGCCCCTAAAACTCATATAATTCCCTGAGTGACAAGGGTAAAAGGAGCATTTTTGGTTACTCATCATAAGCCCCTTTCAATCATATCTGAATTTATGCTAATGAGATAACTCTTAGAGGATGGGGGCTGGTTGCCGAAGGAACCAAAGATGTAATTAGAGGGTTGGATCTTTCAGCCCCAGCCCCCACCTTTGGGAGTTCAATCACCAATGGTCAATGATTTCATCAATCATGCCTACATAATGTAGACTCTACAAAAAACCCCTAATGATGGGGTTTGGTGAGCTTCCAGGTTAGTGAATGTATTGAGGCGCTGGGAGGATGGCATAACCAGAGAGGCATGGGAGCTCCACTTCCATTACCACATAGCTTGCCCTGTGCATTTCTTCCATTTGCGTGTTCCTGAGTTGCAGTTTTCCTGAGTTCTATGACCTACTCTAGCAAATTATCAAACCTAAGTAAAGGGTTGTGAGAACCCAACTTAGAGTTGGTCTATCAGAAGTACAGGTGACAGTCTGGACTTGCAGTTGGCATCTGAAGTGGCGGGTATTCAAATGGAACTGAGCCTTTAACCAGTGAGGTCTGCACTCACTCCAGATAGAGTCAAAATTGCTTGGTATAGCCCCTTTGGCTCCCTGAGCAGCACCATGGCAATTCGGAAGAACAAACACCTTACAAAAGGCAGCAAAAGGGAGGCAAGAAGAAAGTGGTTGATCCATTTTCTAAGAAAGATTTGTATGATGTGAAAGCACCAGCTATGTTCAGTATAAGAAATACTGGAAAAAACACTAGTCACGAGAACTCAAGGAACCAAAATTGCATCTGTTGGCCCCAAGAGTTGCGTTTTTGAAGTAAGCCTTGCTGATCTGCATAATGAAGAAGTTGCATTTAGAAAATTCAAGCTAATTATTGAGGATGTTCAGGGCAAAAACTGGTAAATTAGCATGGCGTGGATCTTACCAGTGACAAAATGTGCTCCATGGTCAAAAAATGACAGACTTTGACTGAAGCACATGTTCATGTCAAAACTACCATGTCATCTATTTTGTGTTGATTTTAGTTAAAAATGCAACAATCATATTCAGAAGACCTCTTAAGCTCAGCACCAACAGGTCCAAATTCAGAAAAAGATGACAGAAATCATGACCGAGACGTGCACACAAATGACTTGAAAGGAATGGTCAATAAGCAGATTCCAGGCAGCATCGGAAAAGACATACAAAAGGGCTGCCCATCTATTCATCCACTCCATGATGTCTTTGTTAGAAGAGTAAACATGCTAAAGAAGCCCAAGTTTGAACTGGGAAAGGAAAGCTCATGAAGCTTCATGATGAAGGCAGTAGGTCTGGAAAAGCTACCAGGGATGAGACCAGTATAAAGTTGAACGAACGGACGGATATGAGCCTCTAGTCCAAGAATCTGTTTAAAATTCAGACATTTAATGGTGACAAATAAAAAATCTTATTTGTGATGTTTAAATTTTAAAAATTGCTTGGTATCAAAAACCTACACATTTGGTGTCAGAAGTATGGTCAGTATAGAAAAATGTAGTTTACCTTTAAACCTTCCATGATTTCCTATAGAAATCCCTCTGCAAGCAATTTGGCAGCCTTCAGAGAACAATATTACTACTGGCTGTTTTTTATTAGACTTTATTTTTTAGATCAGTTTTAGGTCCACAGCAAAACAGCACAGAAAAGTACAGAGCTTCCCATATACCACCCCCCTAGTTGTCCCTATTATCAACATCCTCCACCAGAATGGTACCTTTGTAACATCAATGAACCCATGCTGACACATCACAGTCACCCAAAGACTATATTACAATTCACTCATGGTGTTGAACATTCTATGGGTTTGGGAAAATATATAACGACATGTACCCACCATTACAGTATCATATAGAATAGTATCACCGCCCTAAAACATTCCTTTGTACTCTGCTGATTCATCTTCCTCTCCTTGCCCCAACACTGGCAACACTGATCTTTTTACTGGCTCTTCCTTTTGCAGAAGTCACAGAGTTGGAACCACACCGTGTGTAGCCATTTCTGATTGGCTTCGTTCACTTAGTAATGTGCATTTAAGTTTCCCCTATGTCTTCTCATGACCAGATAGCTCATTTCTTTTCAGCACTGAACAATATCCCATTGCCTGCATGGACCACAGTTCACCCATTCACTTACTGAAGGGCATCTTAGTTCTTTCCAACTTTTGGTAACTATTGAATAAACATCTTTGTGCAGGTTTTTGTGTGGACACAAATTTTCAGCCCCTCTGGGTATATGCCGAGGAGCATGGCTGCTGGATCGTATGGTAAAAATATATTAGTCTTGTAAGAAACTGCCAAACTGTTTTCCAAAATGGCTGTACCGTTTCGAACTACTACCAGCAGTGAATGGGAGTTCCTGCTGCTCCATATCCTCACCAGCATTTGCGGTTATCAGTGATCCAATTTTAGCCATACATATGAGTGTGCAGTGGTATCTTGTCTTAATTGCATTTCCTTGATGCCACAGGACGTGGAGCATCTTTTCATATGCTTATTCTCCATCTATGTATCTTCTCTGGTGAGGTGTCTGATGAGGTATTTAGTCCATTTTTTAACTGGCTTATTTATTTTCTTGTCATTGAGTTTTAAGAGTTCTTTATATATTCCGGATAACAGTCCTTCATCAGATACATCTTTTGCCAACATCTTCTCCCAGTTCATGGCTTGTCTTCTCACTCTCTGGACAGTGTCTTTTGCAGAGGAGACATTTTTAATTTTTATAAGTCCACCTTGCCCATTATTTCTTTTATAGATCAAGCCTTTAGTGTTGCATCTAAAAAGTCATCACCATACCCCAGGTCGCCTAGATTTTCTCCTGTGCTAACTTCATCACCATTAATTTAATATATATGTATATACTGAGTGCCCATCCTGGTGCTGGTACTTAAGACAAAAGAGGAGTAAGACAACAACCCGCAAGCATCCTGGAGCACTACTTCCAGAAACTCAGTCAACCACTAACACAGTGACTGTCGGGTGGGAGAGATGAGAGAAGGTACAGCACCGCGGCACGAATGCAGCACCAGACTCACAAGCACAGGCCTGGAGTGCGCCTGCGGGATGCCAGTCCCGACCCTGCCACTCGCTAGCTGAACGCCCCACGTCTCAACTTCCTCGTCTGAAGCATGAGGAAAATATTAACACCCACTTCACCTCACAGTGCTCTTGTGAAGATTAAACAACGTAATCCCGGCGAAAGGCTCAACATCGTGCCTGTCACACCAGAGCTGCACAAGAAACGCCAGCACTCACACGCTCTCCAAGGTGGGGACTCCGGTACCCAGTTTGACAAACTATTCAAAACGATCACTGCTTTACATTTTTAATCACTGTATTTCATTTTATTTTGAAATTTCAAAGACGATTAAAGTATAGTCTAATTCTCACATTCTACGATCATCCAATAAATCAAGGAGTCGAAATAAATGAACAGCATGTGGAAGGTGGCAGACACAAGCTAGCAGGAAAGTGTGTGGTTGGAATCTCAACGTGGTGACAGCAGTCCGTTTTCTTTTTTTTAAACACACAATTCCCACTTATAACAAAACAAAATTTTAAGTGAGCAGCTCAATTCATGTAATATGTCAACATTCCATTACTGGTTTTTATTTGTACTAATCTAACGGAGGAAAATGGACCATGAGTATTTAAAAATTAAACCACAGCACTGAGGATAATTTATTTCTCAGTCACTTCAATAAGAATCTGGTTCGAAGAACCATGGCTAACGAAACAAAGCATAGTTCTATTTTTCTAGTGTTAACTACAAAAATTATATTCAGAAGAATATCAAAACTGAATACTACTTTTAAAAGTACTTATAGGGGCAGTTGGCTGACTCAGTTGGAAAAGCATGCAACCCTTGAGCTCAGGGTTGTGAGTTTGAGCCCCATGCTGGGTATACAGATTACTTAAAAGTAAAAAAAAAATTTTTTTAATGTAATTTTAAATAGGGTAACTGCAACTAATTAGGTGATTTAAAAAAAATGCACATAATGTCAACTGTATCTCAATAAGGTTGCAAAAAAACCCACATAAATAAAATCATTTCTTTCTTTCCTTCCTTCCTTTCTTTATTTTTAAATTACTTTTTTTTTTTTTTTTAAGTCAGCTCCATGCCCGGTGTGGAACCCAACATGGGGCTCAAACTTACAACCATGAGATCAAGACCCGAGCCAATATCGAGTCGGACACTTAACCAACTGAGTAACCCAGGCGTCTCTCATTTCCTTATTTTAAAACTGATTAAATTATGTCTTCCTGATCTGAAACTCAAATGAAGTCTATTTCACACAAAAATAAAAATGAGATTAAAAAAAAGGGACTATGACCTGATTCATTTATAAGCCAATCAAATATATGCCTCCTGTATTAGATTGGTCAATGCATGAATCAGTCAAGGACAAAATGCTATAATTTTATATGTAAATAAATGTTAAGTGATATTTTTATAATATAGTTCAAACAATACAACAGTTCCCCCTTCTTATCAGCCAGAGGATACAGTCCAAGACCCCCAGGGGATGCCTGAAACTATGCACAGATAGTATCAAACCCTGTATGTACTGTGTTTTTCCCTATACATACATAGCTACAATGAAGTTTAATTTATAAATGAGGCCCAGTAAGAAATTAGCAGCAATAACTAATAATAAACTAGAAAAATTAAAAGTACAGACTGCAATAAAAGTTATGTGAATGTGTGTGTGTCTCTCTCTCTTAGTGTCTTACTGTCCTATATTCACCCTTCTTGTGATGATATGATGGGAAGCCAGGTGACCAAGGTAGGCATTGTGATGTAGGATTAGGCCACTATTGACCTTCTGATGATAAGTTAGAAGGAGGATCATCTGCTTCTGGACATAGGATGACTGTGGCTAACTGTATCCAGAAAGCAAAACTGTAGGTAAGGAAGGGGGGACCACTATATACATTTGCTTATCCCACTTTCAACAATTACCTTTAATTGTTTCTTCCACAACTTCTACCACTCGATCTATCTGTTGAACCTAAAAAGAAAACAAATTGTTAGACAAGCAATTTACATGGATAAGAAACATTAATTTGTGTTTACCCTTCTGCTTGAGTCAGTGTATCACATTTTCCAAGCACACAAATATAGGTTTTCTTTAATTAATGCATTGGGAGATACTATAAAAAATATTCTGTATTAATGTTTTGTGTTACAGTGAAGTATGAAATTACCACTCTCCTGTCCTCCAATGATAACTGAAGAAATCGTAATACATTTAAATAAACTGCCTGGAGTTCTGTTAGCATACCCTATCAACATAAACTCAACACATACTGAGATATAAACTGACGTTTAATTAAAACATGTCTCTTCACACACACATTCTCTTCTTTGCATTCTTCAAGAAAAATGGCATGAAATGACAACCTACACAAAAGGACATGCTGGTATTAAGGAGATCTACCCCAAATTCTATGCTTTATTATTCTAACATGGAAGCCCCTTTTTAATGGATGTCTACCGTGTGCTGGGCACTGTGCTCAGGTCGATGGGATACAAAATCAAATAATAACAGCTCCTACCCTAGACACCATGGGGTGCCATGGAACACAGAGGAAAGGTAATAAATTGTGACTGAGTAACCCAGGAATGCTTCTCAGGGAACTAAAGGTGACTTTTCAGGGCTAAACTGGATTAAGATAGGAGAAGCCCACTAAGGAGACTGAGTTACAGTGGCTAGAGTATAGAAGGAAAATGAAAAAAGCAAAGATATAGTGCAAGAAGCTAAGGGAAGAGAGAAAGTCAAAAAAGAATGAGTCATAAGTTGATATTACTTATGCCTTAAAATCTTCGAATCATTGCTTTATTACAGAAGAAAGATATGCTCACTGAAAAAATTCAAAGAAATTAGAAATATAAAAAGGAAATAAAGTAACCCATATTATCCTACATCCTCCATTTCCACTCCTAAGATAACCTCATAATAGCTCAATAAGTAGATACCAAGACATTTCCCAATGCAGAACATTTATATATACCTCTGTTCTGTCCTTTTTTCTTACAAATTATGAGATAAATAGGTAAACAGATAGATGAGAGAGAAAATAACAGACCTGTGTCTTTATTTTTTCTTCTATACAGCATCAGTACTCATAGGTCTACTTCATTTATTTTACTAGCTGCCTAGTATCTCATGTATAGATATACCATAACGCATTCACCCATTCCCCAACTGATGGACCCTTATGTTATTTTTAATCTTTCATTATTATACAATGGTGCTGCAATGAACTCAACTGAGTAAGAACCTTTTAAAAAGTGCAGTGGCAAATCTCTTTTAAATATTACTTTGGCCTCAGTATGTTATGGGAATTAAGGAAAGACTTGTGAGAACACAACTGGATTCGGCTCTGCCTCTGACCACTCAAGCCCAGCATAATGGTAGTAGTTGCACTAACTTGAGAAATCACCAAAGGCAAAGTAAATCTCTGTTGGATCTTAGGTCCCAAACAAACTCACCTCACTGGAACCACTAGTTTCTAGTTTTATGAAGAGAATTCCTGTGGCTTCCTTATAGAATGTGATCAAAGCCAGAATAACAGAGTTCAAAGAGGAGGAAAGTACCCAATAGGGTCAAATGCTACAGAAATAATAAGTTAACATAAAGACTGGAATATATATGCCTGACTTAACAATAAGGGAGTTAATGAACTTAGGGGAAGCAGTGAGTTCATAGTAATGAATCATAACTAAGAAAATACAGCAAACAGAGACTATTTCTATAGACAGAAGGGGGGAAAAAGGAGACACGGGTAGGACAAGGAAAGAAGATTTGGCCAAATTTCCCAGTGAATGGGGATGAATGACCAAGATACCAGCTGAGGATACAAGACGGTGAATAAAAGTAGTAGAATAGGAGAAAACCCAACGGTGGAACGAAAACATCAAAGTATTCTAGGCAGCTGGATATCTATTAGCTCAAAGGGATCACTGCATCCAGTCTTTTAGCACACAGACTGAGAAAGAAGCAGGATCCCTAAAAAAGGGTCAGAATTACTTGGAGGAGGAGCAGTTAAAAAATTACAAAGTTGAGGGTTCGCTAAAACTATAATATTCTTGGAAGAAAACATATTCATAAATGTAGGTGAACCTTAGGTTAGATGGTAATATTTCAGATATTACACCAAAAACACAAATGAAAGGAAAAAGGTAAACTGAACACCATCAAAATTAAAACCTCTTGATACATCAAAGACACCACCAAGAAAGTAACAAGACAACACAGAAAATGGAAGACCTTTTTGCAAATCATAAACATAGTATGATTCAGATTTGTATCTAAAATACACAACTCAATAATAAAAAGACAAATCATTTAAAAATGGGGGAAAATGAGCGATTCAGTCGGTTAAGCATCTGACTCTTGATTTTAGCTCAGGTCTTAATCTCAAGGTTGTGAGTTCAAGCCCTGCATTGGGCTCCATACTGGGCATGGAGCCTACTTTTAAAAAAATGATAAAATAAAAATTAAAATTAAAATGGGCAGGGGCGCCTGGGTGGCTCAGTCAGTTAAGCACCTGACTCTTGATTTCAGCTCAGGTCATGATCTCAGGGTTGTGGGATTGAGCCCCGCATCAGGATCCAGGCTCAGCACAGAGTCCACATGAGACTCTCTCTCTCTCCTTCTGCCCCTCCCCCTACTCACATGCTCTTAACTCTCTTTCTGTCTCTGAAATAAATAAATATTTTTTTAAAAAAATAAAAATGGGCAAAAGATCTGAATAGACACTTCGCCAAGGAAGACGTACAAATGGCCAATAAGCATATGAAAAAAATGTTCAATATCATTAGCCAATCAGGGAATGCAAATCAAAATCACAATGGAGGAATAGGGAGCTATTGTTTAATGGGTCTAGATTTTCAGTTTGTTAAAATGAAAACATTCTGGAGGTTAATGGTGGTGATGGTTGCACAACAGTGTGAATGCACTTAAAGCCACTGAAACACACCTAAAATTAATCAAAGTAGTCACTTTTATGTTACATATATTTTACCATAATGAGATACTACTTCATACCCACTAGGATGGCTACATCAAAAGGACAGACAACAACAAGCATAGACAAATACAGAGAAACTGGAACCCTCCTACATTGTTAGTGGGAATGTAGTAAAACAGTGCAGTTGCTTTGGAAAATAGTCTGGCGGAGCCTCAAATAGCTCAGCAGAGTTACAACAGGATCCAGCAATCCTAGTTCTAAGTATACACCCAAGAGAAATAAAAACATATGTCTACATAAAACCTTATACACAAATGTTCATAGCAGCATTATTCAAAATAAGCAAAAGGTAGAACCTACTCAATTCTCATCAACTGATGAATAAACAAAACGTGGTAAACCCATACAACGAAATATCATTACACCATAAAGGGAAAGATAATATACAGTAGCGCCCCCCCCCTTATCCATGGTTTCATTTACCTGCCAACCAGAAGCAGATGGTCCTCCCTCTGGCATATCCTCAGAAGGTCAAGAGGAACCTAACACTAGGTCACACTGCCTATATCATTCATCTTCATCTCATCACGTAGGCATAGTATCATCTCACATCATCACAACGAGAAGGATGAGTACAGTAGGATGACTCCGGTACATGAAGATACTTTGAGAGACACACCACATCACATAGTACATTACGTGACACACTGCCTTGCATAATACTTTTATTATAGCCGCGATTACAACTGTTCTATTTTATTAGTAGAAATTGTTAATCTCTTACTTCACCAATTTATAAATTAAACTTTACCATAGGTATGTACATATAGGAAAAAAACAGAGTATATAGAGGGTTCAGTACAATCCACTGTTTCTAGCGTGCACTGGGGATCTTGGAACACATCCCCCAAAGATAAAGGGGGGGGGGGGCTACTATATGTAAAACAGTACTGAAAGAAGCCAGACTAAAAAAAAGTCCAATACCGTATGATTCCATGTATATGAAATGGCCGGAATAGGTCAATCTTCAGCAACAAAGTAGATTAGTGACTGCCTACGGCTGGCAGTAAAAGAAAGGAGACAAACTGCCAGGGAGTGCTGAGTTTCTTTTTGGAGGGATGAAAAAAATTCTAAGATTGATTGTGGTGATTGTGGCATAATTCTGAATATATTAAAAACCATTAAATTACATACATCACATGAGAGCACTGTATAGTGTGTAAATTATAGCTCAAAAAAGCTGTTATTACAAAAGTAGCAATATGGGCCACCAAGGTGGTGCAGTCAGTTAAGCCTCTGACTCTTGGTTTTGGCTCAGGTCCTGATCTCAGGGTTGTGAGATCGAGCCCTGTGTCAGGCTCCACGCTCAGCTCAGAGTCTGCTTAAGACTCCTTCACCCTCTCTCTCTCTCCCCCCGGCCCCTGCGCGTTCTCTCTAAAATAAATCTTTTAAAAATAATAGTAATAATACAGGTTGAGGGTGGTCAAACATTCTAATGCTGAGGTCATGAAACTCAAGGAAAAACTGAGGAAATATTCCAGATTAAAAGAGCCTAAAGAAACCTGACAACTGAATCCAACTTTGCATCTGGGTTCTTTCTTTCCCTTTAAAGGACATTATTAAGACAATTGGCAAGAGCTGAATAAGGTCTGCATGCTAACTTATAGTAGTGTATCTATGGTAATTTCCTGACTTTTGTAATTATACTACAATAGTATATGAAAATATCCTTGTTTTTGAAATATATGTGAATTCTGAAGTAAAGGGGCATATGTTTGCACCTTATTCTCCAAAGGATCAGAAATGTGTGTGTGTGTGTGTGTGTGTGTGTGTGTGTGTGTGTGTATAAGAATTATAAGCAAATTTGGTAAAATACTAACATATGAGGAATCAGGGTAAAGGGTATATGGTAATTCCTTTTGTTTGCAACTTTCCTATGATGTGAAATTACATCAAAACAAAAGCTTAAAAATATGTGTGTGTGTGTGTGTGGTGTGTGGTGTGTGTGCGTGTGTGTGTGTTGAAGAAATACATTTTCTTTTACACTGATGGTCACACAGAATTTGCTTGAAAGTATGCAACAAAAAAATATATTCTCTGATTTTTTTTAAAGTACTTGATTACTTTATGGCAATGCTTTATGGTACTTTATAAAATACTTTACGGTTTGCTTTATGGTAGAAAAATCAATGTTCCCTATACATAATTTGATCTCTGCAGAGTGGTGTGGAGGACTTCTAGGACTTTAAGAAGGAGGGTTTCCTAAATATTAAGACAAAGAAAAAAACAGCATTGGATTACAAACGCACAAGGGGAAAGCTCAGTGAATGACTTAAAAGAAAATACTGTGCTGTGTCCACTTTTAGTGAGGAGGATATTGGAGGAAGTGGTGGGAGAAAAAGAAAGCAAGGGAAGCAGAGAAGGAAGGGAGAGAGGAGTCAGGAGAGGGGGAGTTAGAGGAAGAGGGGAGTTAGAAAGCAAAAAAAAAAAAGCACACGTGGGAGGCAGGGAGAGAAGAAAAAACAATCACAAGAGAACAAACTCAAGATTCACACACAGTAATGAAGAATATATTGAATTCATTCTGGAGAGAAAAGGAAAGCTGTTCTTAATTAATACTATAAATTGCAGCCCTGAATACACAAGAGCTTAGTTTCTGGCATATAATTCAAATAAAATAAATAAAACAGTATCTTGTGTCCTTCAGGCACTTAGTTATAAATATACAGAAAAAAAAAAGACATGCAGTATATTCTATTACTGACTCCATATGTTCTCGGCAATGAAGAAAGGAGTTAGTGAACAAACAATTCATAAATAACATTAATGAGTCACTCTGCTGCAGAACTTTTAAAAGAAATCCATAAAAATATTTTATTCGGCTATCATGAACTACTCCAAATTTATAACTGAACACATATTGAAGAAACAAACCTGTACCAAGTCACCTAAAGCAAATAAAAGTGCTCTTCTGAAATTCCCTAATTGTTCAGAGCAGTGCTACTCAACAGAACTTTCTGCAACGATGGAAATGTTCGTATGCTGTGCCGTCCAACATGGCAGCCACGGGCTCCCTGTAGCTACTGCGTACCTGAAATGTGGCTACTGGGACTGAGAAGCTAACGTCTAATTTTAATTACTTTAGACAGTCACACGCGGCTACTGGCAGCCGTACCAGCAAGTGCAGGTTTAGGGTATGGCTAAGACAGCTACCCAGTTTGCGGCAATTTGTTACGGCAGCTCTAGGAAACTTAGGCATATCTCAGACACAATTTGGCCAACTAGGCTAAAAAAAAGAAAAAGTCCAGTCAGGGAGCAAGCTGATACTGTTCTATAGTCAGAGGTTCTGCTTTAGGATACACTTGGTAGTATCTTTTTTTTTTTTTTTTTTTTGAACAACCAGCAGCTAGATACCATAATGACTAGTAGTACCACAGTGATAGCTAACATTTCTTGAGCCATTACTATGTCCCAGGCTCTGTGCTAACAAGTCACCTGCATTATTACATTTAATCCTCACCACATTCCTAGGCAGTAGGTACTATTGCTATTTCTGAGGCTAAGGGAACCAAGAGACAAGGATATCCACCTGAAGTCTTGCCAAGGATTTTTAGTAGATCTTATCGAGGGTGGCACATTTCATGAATTTTCCTTTGCCTATACACATGGAGGTCATTACTAAATGATCACAGAATGCTATTCAACTAAACCTGGACTTTCAGGAGGCCCCCATAACAACTACTCCCCCAAACCTTCCCCCACAAATCACCACTGGCATACATGCATTCCCTTGACAAATATCTATTAAGCACCAACAAAGCGCAAAGCACTGTTCTGGGGATATAACAGTGGAAAATACAAAGTCCCTAGTTCATGGGCCTTACATTCTAATGGTGGGTGCGGGGGCAAACCATGGAAATAACTGAAAATGTTCATTTCTGGTCAAGACAGATGCTATGAGGAAAATCAAATCTGGGAGTGGCCGGAGGTGGAGAGAGCCATTTTGCTGCAGAGGCCCACGTAAACCTCTGAACAGGCAGCATTAATCCTGGGACCTGAACCCTAAGACAGAAGCATCAATGTGAACTTCCAAGGGCTGAGACAGAAGTGATGGTGACTGAGGGGCAGAGCGACAGGAGAGGAGGTCAGGTAATGAGAGGAGGAAGGTTAGGTGAGTCATTGTACCTCACGCTGTGTAGTTCAGATCCTATTCTACCTGCACAAGGAAGTTGCTGTGGGGTTAACAGAACTATTTCAACAGCACTGCTCAGGGTAACTCTATAGAAAACACATTAAAGACTACCGTTCACCTACATTTCTCTATTATTTGGTCTGAGTCTTTTTCTTACTTGCACAGATCTGGCTGGGATTTTACTATTTCTAGACTTTATCCCAAGACACCTCAAATCCTTTTAGAAGAGAGGTTAATATATTATAGGTACACATTAACACAGATCCAAAGGAATTCTCTCATGGGTTCTCTTAATTTTGATTGTATGTAAATAGGACAACCTGTCATTACCAATCTAATTAAGAAATATCAGACTAAAACCTCAAAACCACCTAAAAACTCTACCAGCCTTAAAAAAAAAAAATGCCTTTCTTTCTATCTCTGTGAAGAACTATACTATATAAAGTCTGTCCATCAAATGTAGGTCCGAACTTTTCACTTTTACCATATGGGAGTTTAATTCAATAATCGGCACCTGATAGGTTAAAGTTCAATACTGACTTCTCTGTAAAAAAAAATAAAACATTTTTCTCTCTAAAAATTTTTCTTCAAGCTGTGAAGGAAAGTCCCTACCTCTATACATGGTGTTGTAAGAGAACTCAATGTCCCAATCTCTAAAATTTGGGGAAGTCCATAGCAGTCACTAAGCTAACCCTACTAGAAAAAACACCAAATTCACAAGCCTGTGAGCGAGTTTGCTCGTGAGGTACACAAAAGAATACTAGATGTTACGTGTGGTTTAACTTCTTGAACAAAAGTTTCTCATTTCCCAGTATAGTTTTATCTTCTTTCATCTCTTCACTGAGAAAAATTCTTCCCCAATGGTAGAACAGCCCTTTCATCAAAAATTATATGGCGCACATTCCACGCATCACTAAAAGCTAATTTGCTACCTGAACGGTACCAGTTAGTGACTAACACTCAGTAAGAGATAAAATTTACTAATTGACAGATAAGGCCAGGCTAGATGGATGCCAAGCAAAATGAGTATCTGTACCAGAAACTTCTTCCTCTTAAATCCAATTAAAATACCTATAAAACTTCCTGTAGTGGAAAAAAATCAGCTCTTTCAGCAATCACCACAAAACTCAACACGCTAAGCACTAAGTACAGAGATACTTTCAGACATTAGAATATTATAATCAGATTAAGTAATAGGACAGTATTACAAAGTAAAAAAAAATGACTTTTAAAGTGATACTAAAGTTAAAGAGAGAGTAATAACAGAACCAAAGCACAAATGCACATGAGAGATGTAGAACATCAAGTAATAAATACTGCCATCTGTCTCAGGCAAGATGTTCAAGTCCGAAACCCCAGAACCTATGAATATGTCCCTTCCCTGGCACACAGGCCTCGCTGATGGGATGACATTAACCTGGATTCTCTAGATGGGCCCCATCTACTCACATAAGTCCTTTCTTCCCTGCCTGGGATAGAGAGAGAGACACTGAAAAAAAGGTGAGTGAGAGAGAGAGAGAGAGCGCGTGAGCACTGCTGGCTTGAAACATGGAAGAATAGGCCCCAAGTCACGGAATGTGTGTGGCCTAAAAAAGCTGCAAAAGGCAACAAGAAAGACTTTCTCACAGCGCCTCCAGAAGAGAACGCAGCCCTATCAACACCTTGATTTTAGTCCAGTAAAACCGTGTCCAACTTCTGGTCTCCAGAAATGTAAAATAAGAAATAAACGCTGTGTATTTATTGTGTATGGTGTATAAGCAACTATATTTGTGCAATTCGTTATATATGTGGCATACAAAACTGATGCATTAATTAAAAAGAGTGTCAGCATCATGAAACAGGGAAAGAAAAATTTAAAAACAAATGCTGTGGGGAGAACCAGAACAATACGGGAAAAATTAAGTTAGACGCATACCTTATATTTAACATTCACTCAACAAATACTTATTGAGCCAGACACTGTACTAAGCACTGAAAGTAGTGTAAAATAGCTTAAAATATAAAATAATAATAAACAAAGTCCCTGGCTTTAAAGGAGTGTCCATCAGAGTAAAGTACAAATAAACTGAAAAGTTGAATAAATCCTTTTTAAACTTAAAAAAAAAAAGTTTAAAACACAGAGAGAGAAATGCATATTTTATCAGACCTGTTCTGAGTTCCTGGGAATATAAATTTTAAGTTTGGAAACCACAGAAGAATCTCATTGCTGACTCATCACTCCCCCGCCCCAAATTTCTGAGTTTCTAACATATCCAAAATTTTAAAAGGCAATGAAAAATGATAAAAAGACAGACAAATCTTCCCCTGTGTTAAAATAGATTGGTTTCCTACTGTTCAGTTGTAGGAGTCGTTTACATATCCTGGATATAAACTATTTAGGAGATAAGGTATTTTGCAACTATTTGCCCCCAGTCTGTGGCTTGCCTTTTCATTTCCTTAACAGTATCTTTTGAGAAGCAAAAATACTTAATTTTGATGAAGTCCAACTTATCAACTTCTTTTCTTTCACATCCTAAGAAACAGTTGTGTGTGTGTGTGTGTGTGTGTGTGTGTGTGTGTGTGTGTGTGTGTGTATGCAGTCTCCTAAGAAATAGTTTCCTAACTCAACTGCACCAAAAGAGAGGGGAAGGTGGTAAAAGATTTGAACACCTTGCCAAAGATCTACCGACGGCAAAGAGGCACATGAAAATACACTGAACATCATCAGTCAACAGAGAAAAGCAAATTAAAAACCAGAGAGAGATATCACTACACAGCTAGTGCAATTGCTAAGGTTAAAATACGGGCCGTACCAACTTTCGGTGAGGATGCGAAGCAAATGGAACAGCTGGTGCAAAACAAAATGGTATAGCAGTTCTGGAAAATACTCCGGCAGTTTCTTAAAAGGTTGAGCAGATGTTTACCGTATGACTAGAGGCAGTACCACTCCCGGGTACTGATCCAAGAGAATGCAGACACGTATGCATGAATGCTTACAGGAGCTTGACTCTTAAGAGCCACGATGATAACACAAATTTCTATCAGTTGGTGAATAAACTGTGGCACATCCTTAAAGTGAAATAATTCTAGGCAATAAACAGTAACAAACCATTAATAATTACAACAACAGGGATGAAAACTGAATGCATTAAGCTAAGTGAAAAAATCAAGAGTACATATAATTCCATTTCTATGACATTCTGAAAATGGCAAAACCATAAGGACAGAAGTCAGAACAACAGTTGCCAAGGACTGTGGGTATGTGTGTTTGGTGGGGGGAGGGGATGGGAGGCTCAACTACAAAAGGACACAAGGGAACTTTCTGGTACAATGGAAATGTTCTGTATTGTAATGTTATCGTGCTCATACAACAGCGTACATTTGTCAAAATTAATCAAAGTAAATTTCTTTATTAATTATGCCTCAATAAATCTGACTTAAAGTAAGAAAAAAATCAGTACAAAGAACATACAAGAAAATAATTAACAAATAATGAATACAGGGCATAGAGAAGCAACCACCAGATCACACTGCTTCTAATCGTCACTTTTCCAGGCTACACGACTCCCCAGTCTTTCACCCCGTCCTACTGGGTCTGGCGTAAGGAGCTTGCACTGCAAACTCCTTCTCTCCTCTCACCCTAGCCTATTTATCATTCATCTGCATTGCTCCAAGCTATGCTTCTTAAACTTACCGCCCCCCGCAAATTACACTCGGGTCAAGGCCCACTACTTGCCATTTCTCTCCCTTCCAGGTGCCCTTATGCACACATGCTTTTCTTTAGGTATGTTTTTGCTTCTGATGAAAGCCTTTCCTCCTCTCTCCATCAAACCACTATTCAGGCTTTCGAGCCCAAGTCAAGGACGGCTTCATCCACTGTGTGCCCATAGGAGTTTATCCCTCTGCACATTTATCATGATTTGTGCCTCTCTTCAGACTTCACAGTTTTTAGGGGAAAGACAGTTTATTCATCTCTGTGTCTCTAGCAAATAGCTCTTTTTTTTTTTTAAGATTTTATTTATTTATTCAACAGAGATAGAGACAGCCAGCAAGAGAGGGAACACAAGCAGGGGGAGTGGGAGAGGAAGAAGCAGGCTCATAGCAGAGGAGCCTGATGTGGGGCTCCATCCCAGAACGCCGGGATCACGCCCTGAGCCAAAGGCAGACGCTTAACCGCTGTGCCACCCAGGCGCCCCTCTAGCAAATAGCTCTTGTTTCAGGCACACACATGTGCTCAATGCTTATTCCACCAGCAAGTGAATAAAATAAAAATTAAAACAATAATAATAATAATAATAATAATAAAGCTAATAGAGAGAGAGCACTTACTATATGGCAGGCACCAAGCTAACCACATGACATGTATTAACTGATTTAACCCTTACAAAACTCAGAGTTAGGTTCTATTATCATCGCCCATCCAAAGAGGAAGAAACTAAGGCACAAGTGACTTGTCCAAGGTTACAGAGCTAATAAGTGGTGCATCAGGGATATGAACCTATGCAGTCCAGCTCCTGAATCCATGCTCTTAACTACTAGGATACACTACTTTTTACTTTTTTAAAAAAATATTTGAATAATTGAAGAATGTGTACACATACAGGTAAAATTAGAAAAGGCCACAAAAGAAAGAAAGAAAACAGATCTAAGAAGGTACAGACATCAGTGGGCTTTTAAATTTACATGTCATTCTGTTAAGATAGTGCCTCTCTGATAATTACAGGTTAAAAAAAAGGGTAATATAATAAGATGACATAAAGTAGAGAAAAACAAGACGACCCAATTTCTCAAGTTTTGACCTCAATATCAATGCCACGATTACTGTGACATTGTTCCACTTCATGAATTCATTTACCTTTTGCAATATACGATAGAAATATTCTCAAATACAGCCTCTTTGAAATGCTACTTTATTTATACACGTAATTTTCAAAATTAAAGTGTCCACATTTGAAATACTCACCATGCTATTTGACTTTTCAGTATTAGGGCAGGCTGTCTGAAAAGATGTTTTAAACCACTGCAAATCAACCTGGTTAACAGTCCCTGAGATAAGTGGACACCTGTGTTAGGCAACATTTTTGTTCAGCTACCCAAAGAAAAGTGTGCACCTGCCTGCAGGGCTCACAGCTGGCAAAATCAGGAAGTTCTGTCACTTACAAATTTTTTGACATCCAATTATACATTCTGCTGTGAATTGCATGTTTTCAAATGTTATAACCTGTGGATTAATTCAGTTTATTTAGGATTTCTAGAGTATACAATCACAAAGACAAGCCTAATGAATCAACAACAGGATCAAGTTCAAATGCAGTCCTTAGTTAGTAATTAACACAGAAAATAAACACAAAATGTACAATATTGTAAACATGCTTTCCTAAACAGAGTACAAACCAACCTTCCTACTAAATGTCAGACGTATTAATAATGGCTCCTCCAATAATGAAGAAATAACACTACCCTAAGAAGAACTGAAGCAAATAAATACTGTCTCACCCACCTATCCCTAACACAACTTCTAACTGTAGGACACAAAGTATATTTTCTCAAAGTATATCTGGGCCTTAAGAGAAGACTCCCAACTAACCAACTTCCTATGGTCTTAGGGACCCATCCCACCACATTCTCTTGGACAAGAGATGTCCTAGGCTTAAACCAGATATCATTAAGAACTGGAATTTATCTTGATGAAGTCCCACAAGTTCATTTTATCTTTTGTTTTTCTTGCCTTTGGAGATGTGTCATGAGAAAGGTGCTTTGGCCGATGTCATAGAGATTGCTGCCTATGTTCTCCTCTAGGATTTTGATGGATTCCTGTCTCACATCAAGGTCTTTTGTCCATTTGGAGTTTATCTTTGTGTATGGTGTGAGAGAGTGGTCAAGTTTCATTCTTTTGCATGTAGCTGTCCAATTTTCCCAGCACCATTTATTGAAGAGACTGTCTTTTTTATTACTCAGCTATCAGAAGGAATGAGTTCTCAACATTTGCTGCAACATGGACGGCACTGGAGGAGATAATGCTAAGTGAAATAAGTCAAGCAGAGAAAGACAATTATCATGATTTCTCTCATTTATGAAACATAAGAACTAGGAAGATCGGTAGGGGAAGAAAGGGATAAAGAAAGGGGGGCTAATCAGAAGGGGGAATGAAGCATGAGAGACTACGGACTCTGAGAAACAAACTGAGGGCTTCAGAGGGGAGGGGGTGGGGTAATGGGATAGGCTGGTGATGGGTAGTAAGGAGGGCACGTATTGCATGGTGCGCTGGGTGTTATACGCAACTAATGAATCATCGACCTTTATATCAGAAACCAGGGATGTACTGTATGGTGACTAACATAATATAATAAAAAAACATTTAAAAAAAAGAACTGGAATTTAAGCTCTGTGAGGACAGGCATCCTGGATGACTTTATAAACTGCCACATTCCTAGCACCTAGAATGGCAGCTACCACATAATGGGTCTCCGGTAAGTACTTATTAATGGAAAAATGATGTGGCAGCCCAGGGATTTGAAGCCAGGCTTTTTGAGTCCTGAAGTCTACTCTTCTTTTTTTCTACCAGACATTAACAGAGAACATGATGCTTTCTGGTTGACTAAAAGAAACTTTCTTACCAAAAAATGAGCTGAAGAGAAGGAAAGGAACATTCAAAAGTATAGTCACAAGATCCTGGAACCACCTACAGCTACACACAGAGTAACCAAAGTAAACAAGTAACAGCAGTGACTTTAAACCATGGCATTGCATGAAAACGCATTCCAAGGGGTGTGGTTAACCGTGACTCTCTGCCCCAAGAGACATAAAATTTTTCACTGTGAGGTAAAATGTTTCAAGATCCTGAAAAAAATTAAAAAGATCCTGATTCTGTACTGGTTACCTATAAATATATATGTCCTAGATACCAAATAAAATTTCATTTCATCATTCTAGAAAAGAAGTTTTGGTTACAAAAGGTCTTTTTATCGAAGACATGGATGTTTTTAAATCTTTTCACTCTCTCCTCCCAATGTAAAAAAAAAAAAAAAATTAGATATTTTTGTGCTCCAGAATGGGAAAAATGTAGAGGTCACTGTCACTAAAGGCAGTTCTTCTCGACCCAGAGGTTGATAGGTTTTGATATTCTGTTATTTTCTTTCCATTCACCACCACACAAATAATATTAATTACCACCAGATAGTTCCAGGAGACAGTAGGAGAGATGATAATAAAATACCCAGGGGTCTGACAATAACTGCTATGTGCCCTCACTACACTGCTATTCCTGATTAGGAAAACAAATTAAACATCCCATCTCTAAAGGCTGATATTGATGGAAATTCACACGTTACAACGGTAGTAATATCCTTCTTAATTATTAAGAATCGTCTTTGTTAACTGTTACTTCAGGAGTACTTACAAACATGGCGGACAATATGCCTTTGTAACTCGAGTGTGCACTAAGCAAGTTCTCAGCCAATGATCCCCACCTTTTTGTTTCAATCACTTGGTCAAAAGAACCGACACACCTTCCCTGTACTGTGGGGTGACAGAAAATCCTAGCAGACGGTAGAAGCACAGAACGCAGTACGCGGGCTCTTTCTTCCTCCTAGGAGCTATTAAAGCCCTGTGTCATAGTAATTCTGTGAGGGGAATTTTGTGAGGGAATAACAGTTTTCACTCCGTCTGGAAAAAAAAAAAAAAAACTGAAGTACAATCCCTAAAACTAGTTTCCTAAGTCGATGAATTTAAATATCTTCGGGTTTTTTTTCCACACTTCAGAATTTTTTTGTCTAAATTAATATACTTCATTTCTTTCTTTCAGTTAAACTCACTATATTGCAAAAGGTTTCTGTTTTTGTAGCAATTCTAACAATTATCTTCAGAAACAGGTCTTTTCAGACACCATTTATAGATGATTTTGGTTTCCTACTTCAGATTTTTTTAATTTTAGGTTCTGTGGACATAGCTTTTATGTAGAGAGTCAGTTATGATAAATGTTATGTAGCTGCCAAAGAAACGACTGCTCTATAAAATGATGTTTACAAAGAATAATCCTATATTTTAATAGTAATACTAACTGCTGAAGACATAATTAGATTACAACCCAAACACTGTTACTGATAGTGTGATTTCACTTTTTGAAACTTTTCACAACATACTGATTTGATTTGAAGTTAAAACAAAAAGCCCTTTGTGGGGGGCACCTGGCCGGCTCAGTTGAAAGAGCATGTGACTCATAGTCTCAGGGTTGTGCGTTCAAGCCCCACATTGGGTGTAGAGATGACATTTCTTAAAAAAATAATAAATAAATAAATAAATAGATAGATAGATAGATAAATAAATAAATGAAAGTTTTAAAAAATAACTTAAAAAACCAACCCACAATGGGGGGAGGAAGTTAAAGGGGATAAGCAAAATTATAATTATTGTGTTTCAGTGATGGAATTATGAATATTCTTTCTAGTTCCATTTTTACTTTTTATTTTTTTAAATAATATTTATTTTGTTATATTAGTCACCATACAGTACATCCCCAGTTCTTGATGCAATGTTCCATGATTCATTACTTGCATATAACACCCAGTGCACCATGCAATATGTGCCCTCCTTACTACCCATCACTGGTCTATCCCAATTCTCCACCCTCCTCCCCTCTGAAGCCCTCAGTTTGTTTCCCAGAGTCCACAGTCTCTCATGATTCATTCCCCCTTCTCTTTACCCCCTCTTCATTCTTTCCTTCCTTCTCCTACCGATCTTCCTATTTCTTATGTTCCATAAATGAGTAAAACCATATGATAATTGTCTTTCTCTGCTTGACTTATTTCACTTAGCATAATCTCCTCCAGGCCCGTCCATGTTGCTGCAAATGTTGTGTAATCGTTCTTTCTGATGGCTGAGTAATATTCCATTGTATATATGGAGCACATCTTCTTAATTCAGTCATCTGCTGAAGGGCATCTCAGCTCCTTCCACGATTTCGCTATTATGGACAATGCTGCTACAAACACTGGGGTGCATATGGCCCTTCTCTTCACTACGTCTGTATCTTTGGGGTAAATACGCAGTAGTGCAATTGCTGGATCATAGGGTAGCTCAATTTTTAACTTTTTAAGAGACCTCCACACTGTTTTCTAAAGTGGCTATACCAACTTGCATTCCCACCAACAGTGTAAGAGGGATCCCCTTTCTCCACATCCTCTCCAACATTTGTTGTTTCCTGCCTTGTCCATTTTTGCCATTCTAACTGGTGTTAGGTGGTATCTTAGTGTGGTTTTGATTTGAATTTCCCTGATGGCTAATGATTTTGAACATTTTTCATGTGTCTGTTAGCCATTTCTATGTCTTCATTGGAAAAGTGTCTGTTCATATCTTCTGCCCATTTATTGATTTGATTATTTGTTTCACCTGTATTGAGTTTGAGAAGTTCTTTGTAGATCTTGGATACCAGTCTTTTATCTGTAGTGTCATTTGCAAATATCTTCTCCCATTCTGTGGGCTGCCTCTTACTTTTTTTGACTGTTTCCTTGGCTGTGCAGAAGCTTTTTATCTTGATGAAGTCCCACAAGTTCATTTTTTCTTTTGTTTCTCTTGCCTTTGGAGATGTGTCATGAAAAAAGTTGCTGTGGCCGATGTCAAAGAGGGTGCAGCCTATGTTCTGCTCTAGGATTTTGATGGATTCGTGTCTCACATCGAGGCCTTTCAATCATTTGGAGTTTATCTTTGTATGTGGTGTGAGAGAGTGGTCAAGTTTCATTCTTTTGCATACGGCTGTCCAATTTTCCCAGCACCATTTATTGAAGAGACTGTCTTTTTTCCACTGGATGTTTTTTCCTGCTTTGTCAAAGATTAGTTGCCCAAAGAGCCGAGGGTCCATTTCTGGGTTCTCTATTCTGTTCCATTGGTCTGTGTGTCTCTTTTTGTGCCAGTACCATGCTGTCTTTGTGATCACAGCTTTGTAGTATAGCTTGAAGTCCGGCAACGTGATGCCCCCAGCTTTGTTTTTCCTTTTCAACAATTCCTTGGAGATTTGGGGTCTTTTCTGGTTCCACACAAATTTAAGGGCTGTTTGTTCCAGTTCTTTGAAAAATGTCATTGGTATTTTGATCAGGATGGCACTGAAAGTGTAGATTGCTCTGGGTAGCATAGACATTTTAACTATGTTTATTCTTCCGATCCATGAGCATGGAATATTTTTCCATCTTTTTGTGTCTTCTTCAATGTCTTTCAAGAGTGATTTGTAGTTTCTAGACTATAGATCCTTTAGGTCTCTGGTTAAGTTAATTCCAAGATAACGTATGATTTTTGGTGCTATTGTAAATGGAATGGATTCCCTAATTTCTCTTTCTTCAGTCTCATTGTTCATGTATAGAAATGCAACTGATTTCTGAGCATTGATTTTGTATCCCGCCACATTACTGAATTGTTCTATAACTTCTAATAGTTTGGGGGTGGAGTCTTTTGGGTTCCAGTTCCATTTTTAAATATGTGATCTTAAGTTACTTCTCTAATTATAAAGAAGCAAAATACATAAATCTAAAGAATTTCAGTGGTAATTAAATGAGATTCGATGACAGAACTAAAAGGGTGCAAGACTAAATGGGGAGGGGGGTGATATTATTTGCCAAAGCCACAAGTTTATATCATCCCTGAAAATCATCTTCCCCATTAGCAGCACGGGGCATGCTCCTTTAGAATCTCCCCTACATCCTAACATACACTGAGCTCTTCACTGCACACAGTGGAGTTCAGGAAAATGTTACCATAATACACACAGAGAAGAGGCTTTGTCATACTAAAGAAATTATCCTTGTACTATACTATACTAATTATACTAAAGAAATTATTCAGCAACTTAACTCTTAGAGATGAAATCTAAGATGAAACCTATGCTTTTACTGCATTCCATCCTAAAACGAAATTCTAACGAGTTTCCTATTTCCCTGACACAGCAGGACTATGTTTATGGGGAAAGTTAGTCTCACATGAATAGATAACTCAGGAGTCCATATTCATGTCATTCCTTAAACCAAGAGAAATCAAAAAGTAAACGGACAAATGGTGAAAACAAACTAAACTTCTCAAACATTCAGGTTCTGTTTAACACGAGACTGTTCAAAGATTATTAAATTTGCTAGTGGGGCAAGGATTTGACAGCAGAAAACAAGTTCATTACACTGAGAATACAGTATTAAAAGTTGTCAATAGCAGGGCATCTGGCTGGGTCAGTTGGTAGAGCATAGGACTCCTGATCTCGGGGATGTAAGTTCGAGCCTCATGTTGGATACAGAGATTACTTTAAAAAAAAAATAAAATAAAATAAAAAAACAAAAGTTGTCAACAGTACTGTTGTAAGGAAAAATCTAATAAATCTCATTCCAGATGCCAATTATTCATATACTTTTTCTATGAGTGTACTCTATATTATGTTTTTTAATTAATAAAGCCATTTTTTAAACAGGATTCCTGAGCATACTGAGTGCAGCCATAGAAGAATGGTGGGAAGGATGAAGCACCACCACGTGGTCAACAAACACTGACTGAATGCCAACTACCTTCGGGCATTTCGTGAATAGTGATGGCCACACAGAATAAGACCGATAACAGACAGCAAGTCTCCTGACGTCATGATGCTAAGAGCACGAAGATCCTTTCAGTCAGTCACCAAACACTTAGTGCTTACTGTATGTCAGGCATCACGGAAAAGTTGGGGAAACATGGTCAGCGTTGAAAAAAGATGGGAAAGCGGTCCCTGTGAAGTTAGTAATTTAAGTAGAAAGGTGGCCTTTATCAAAAAATTAGACAAGTGAATGTAAAATCACCACCCTGTGCGATGCTGAGAGGGCAGAGGACAGGTAAGCATAGTCGGCAAAGAGAACCGAGGCACGGGATGACGGTCAGACCGCACTGAGTGGTCAGAGGACGCTTTACAGAGTGGGTAACAGTGGAGTATGGCTCGGAGGATGAGTGTAAGGGAAGGGACACGTTCCAAAAACACGCATCTGTGTACTGCGGGGATGCCAAGGAGTTCAGTGGGATGGGAAAATTATAATGATATGGCAAGAAATGGTACCGGACAGGCAGACAAAGGCCAGGCAGTAGGAGGCGACTTAAATTCCGTATGGCTTCTTATTGTGTTTGGTAATTTTTTTTTTTTCTTTACGAGAGAATCAAGAACATGTTTTTGCCCTAAGGTGAAAAAGTTACAAAGACATGACGAAATTTCAACAGCAATGGGGTCAGTATGTTGAGGAGAGAGAGTCGGAAGTGTAACACAGCTTGTGAGTGACGCAGAAAGAGCAAATCAAATGTGGACCTAGTACATGTCTCAACGGCCTAAGATGTTCTTTTGTCCCCCTCAGGTACGAGCTTACCCCTATGATACTCAGTCCTTTAAGGTAGTCCTGTCGAGGCTGGGCTTGAGGAACACATCCAGCTAGCACTATCTTCTTATTCTCCTCTTGAGCTTTTCTGAAAGATGGAAAACAGTGTGATTCTTTTGCTCACGAGTGTACCCTTGGAAACTGACGTTAGTGCATGTAAGTTGTCCAAATCCTAACAAGCCCTTCTACCATGAAACCAGACTTTCTTACAACTGCTGAAAGAAAACATATTATAATAAGACTCCTGCACTACGCATCTATCGATCATACCATTAGAGAATACGACAGCCATCCAACCTGATGTCCTTCGTTATCATCCCATTACAAAACCAAAAAATTTACTTATACAGAATTCTCAAGGACATAAATCATGCTTAAAAGCCACTTTCTACTGAAGAACATCTCAGCTCCTTCCACAGTTTGGCTACTGTAGATAGAGAAGATGTGGTCTATTATTCAGCCATCAGAAAGGATGAATACCCACCATTTGTATCCACATGGATGTAACTGGAGGTGATTATGCTAAGCGAAATAAGTCAAGCAGAGAAAGACAATTATCAGACGGTTTCACTCATATGTGGAACATAAGGAATAGCGTGGAGGACCACAGGGGAAGGGAGAGAAACTGAATGGGAATAAATCAGAGAGGGAGACGAACCATGAGGGACTCTGGACTCCAGGAAACAAACTGAGGGTTACAAAAGGGAGGGGGATGGGGTAACCCGGCAACGGGTATTAAGGAGGGCACGTGTGGTGATGAGCACTGGGTATTAAACACAACTAATGAATCACTGAACACTGCATCAAAAACTAATGATGTCCTATATGCTGGCTAATTAAACACAATAAAAAGAAAAGCCACTTTCTAGACAGACAAGTTATCCATTCAAACAGATTATTTTAAATATTAATGAAAATGTTCCTAAAATTCATTCTATGACTTCCCAGTGTTTTGACCAATATAAAAGTAAAATATACTTTTTTAAAAAATTGAACAGAAATTTTAAAAATAGAAGGTATAATATCCCTTCTATCCTGGGAATTCCCACATCTGCCTAGTTCTGCTCCCCAGAGACTTACACTTAAGCTTACAGGGTGCTTATGCTAACTTCTAGCCCAGCCCTCACATGTGCAAGTCTAATGTGTAACTAGACCTGTGTTCAGTACTTACACATAAAGATGAAACTATATTTTCCTTACAAATACATCTTGTATCTTTCCTTTCACATCTTTACCTAAAGATCAATCTCATCCTTTTTATCCATTACAATATGGATATACTATAGCTTAACTATTCTTGTTCTGATCGGCATTTAGGTTGTTTCCAATCCTTCACTATTATAAATTATTTTACAATGAGCATGCATATACATACAACATATACACACCATACACATATGTATATACATACCTATGTACATATATACATGGATAGGTATCTTTGAATATTTGAGAAAGTGTTTCTGGATTATGGAAACCTAGATGTGAAATCCATGCTAAGACATCAAATTATTTCCCCAGCATAAATGCTAATTAGTAGAAATGCTGGTTCAAAGGTATACAGGTGTGGTTATTTAGCATGCCTTTACTTAGGAGGGGCTGGGGTATATTTTAGGCATTACTCATTCATCTGGCATACGTGTATACAGCAAACACTGACTGTGTGCTAGAAGACAGTGGTCAACCAAGCAGAACTGGTATCTTTTTCTAGAAAGTATCCACATCCTTTGCCATTTTAAAAATGAAATTTTCAAGTCTTCAATTCTTTTTCAAGTATATGGGTTTTGAAGTATAGTCATGCTTTGTTTCCTTTTTTTGTTTGTTTTTCTGGATGCTCGGGTACTAGGCTTCATGCACCAAACTGTGTTCCTGGCCCCACTGGCAATCTTTACCTTTCTAAAACCAACTGAGGAAGTTAAGGGTATCAGCAGCCCAGTTTCGGGACATGTAACTTTTAGAATACACCACTATGAAGTGAAAAGTCTCTACACCTGGCACTCTTGTCTTTTTCAAGCTTCTCAAGAGTACAAACTCAGAACTGGAGGCCAAAAAAAACCCCTGGGATTAACAGAAATAGCTGTTTGTGATCGACAGCCACATCAAAACCTTTTGGAAAGTATGCAAAAAGTGATTAAATGAATAAGTAGAGAAGAAAATACCATGTGAACATCATCTGTAAGTGTTTCATTTCAATAACTTATTAGAGAGCTTTGGTATAATTTTTCCATTTGGAATCCTGGGGGGGAGGGACTTGTTAATGGAATCAATAAAAACCCTGAGTCTGATACATTGCTTAACAGATCCAAGAGAATTACTGCCTCGATCTACCACCTGGTTTTACTTTTTTATCAGTACCATGCACATCACCGCACACAAATAGTTTTCTTCTGGTAAATGTGAAATACCTTATTCAAACAACAACAACAAAACATTTTTCCATTTACATTAACAATCTATATGAGAAAGTGACATCTGGTTTCCTCAAACATTTTAGCTACAACACTAAAATCACAGCAAACACCCCAGGGAGACTATAAGGTCACCAATAATTACATTCAAATTAAAAGGCCTGCCTCCTACAATGTGACTCAATTACTTAATTATGAAGCTCATCTAAGACATGATGCTGGAAGTTTAAGGGAACACAGTAAAGAAGAAGACACGCACTTTGTACTCCACAAGCTTCTGGTTTATGATGGATGAGATGTAAAAGAACATCAACAACCCAGCAGCAAATAAAATGCCCCTAGTGTCAGAAAGATACACAGGCAGCATTTGTATCATGGAGAAGAAAGGAATATGCAAACATCGAAAGATAGTACAAGGCTTCCAAACAAACCTGCGGGGATTTTAAGGGCAGACCGTGGCAGGAGAAGGTGGGACTGGAGGCAGAGAAAGCACCAGGCAGCTGTTCCAGCATGGACAAAGAGAAGAAGGTAAAAAGTACGAGGAAAGTATTACACTACAGAATTCCTATATTAGGGAGACTGGTAAAGCTTCTATTATGGAAGGAGACTTAAGAAAGAGGCTGGAGAGTTTCTATTTACGTTAGTGGGCAACGGGGAAGTGTTTGGTGGCAGTGTGGACACAGAGTGGAACCAAATTTTAAGAATATGACACTGGCGGCAAGATATAAAATGAAACACAAGGGGTAAAGAAAGCAAGAGGTGAGGAAATTTATTTAATACTCTAGGCAAAAAGATGTGACGCCTGAATGCATGTGGAAGATCAAAAAAATGAAAGATTAAAGGAAAGGAAATTAGCTTTCTTGCTAGAATATACTTGAGGGCAACCCCAAGGAGGAATCAAAGGTCTAAGGGGGATCAGCAAACATCTTATATAAAGAGCTACACAGTAAATAGTTTAGGTTTTTACTCACAGGTCCTCTGTTGGAAGAGTCTTAGCTCTGCCACCTTAATGCAAAATCAATCATACATAATACTCACGTGTGTGTGTGTGTGTGTGTGTGTGTGTGTGTGTGTGTGTGTGTTCCAATAAAGCTTCATTCACAAAAATAGGCACCAGGTCAGATTTGGCTCAAAGAAGCAGCTGGCTGAGTACTGAGATAGAAGGCAACAAATTCACAAAGGACACACTAAATCTGAGGTTCCATTAATGCCCATCAAGTTTCTGGAAATTCAAGTCACCAGCTGGGAACGAAGCTGGGGGGGAGACTTTCCAAATGTATGCTAACATGACAGCTGAAAACAGTGGATAGAACAGACCCTAAAGGTGTGGAGAGAATCCACTTGAGTACAAAATGTTAAGGCTCTTTGGAGATGTAGAAACATGTCCACAGAATAAGAATGTCCGTGTGGAAAACAAAAAGGAGGTAATATCACCACCGCCAACCATACTCTAACAACAGTAATAATCACGGCTAGCACTTACACGGCACTTCATCAAGTTAACCATTATATCGTTAGCTATATTTGAAAACAGTGCAGCCAATATGTGTAACAATCCAGGAAAAGTGTTCTGGTGACATTATAAACACTAAATCAAGTCATAAAACAGTCCAAGGCTGATTTTAAGAGAGTAGGCAGAACACCAGAAAATTAAGAGGAAAAGTTCAAAATAGAGATGCTTTAGTAGGTAATTTATTTAAAATACTATTTCATGCTTTTACTGAATTTGGATTTAAAATGCTAGAGTGGACCAGAACTATAAACAAAGCAAAAATCATAGCCCCGTTATGGAATATTAATGCCACATTTTATATGTGACCAAATACAGTGGCAAAGTTTTAACACAATTTCTCTGAGTCTTCTTGTTCTAAACATTCCCTTCTTACATCCTGTTCTTTTTGTATAGTGAGCTTTGTTCAGGCTAATAAAAGTCTGTAAAACAATTTCTTTAGAAACAAACCCAGCAAAGACACATTTTTAAAAGCTTTTATCCTTCAAAATGAATGTTGGTAACAAAAATACCTTAAGAAACTTTAAAGTAGCATGAATTTCTATGTCCTCATTTTAGATAGCCTTGAAATGTTAATTAAAACAAAAATTACATGTAAAGTTAATTCAATATAATCATTATTTTCTTGAAACATATTTCTAAATTAGAGACATATCCTTGACTAGAGCACTGACTCGAGTAATGCAGAAAACATAAGGAAACCTTTCCCTCTTTTCTGCCAACTACTAAATACAAGAAATATTTTGTACAGAATCTTAAAATTCACAGAAGCATATACAATAAAGATGGTATAGTATCATTTGCTTTATTTCACAAAAGAGAAAGTTGAGGAGCACCTGGATGACTCAGGTGGTTAAGCATCTGCCTTCAGCTCAGGTCATGATTTCGGGGTCCTGGGATGGAGCCCCACGTAGGGCTCCCTGCTCACCGGGGAGTCGGCTTCTCCCTCTGCTCCTCCCCACCCCACTCGTTCTCTCTTTCTCTCCCCCCCCCCCACCTGCTCTCACTTTCAAATAAATAAAGTCTTTAAAAAGAGAGAGAGAGAAAATTGAGATTCAAGAAGATGTAATAATTGTGGCCCAAAGTCCACACTTTGAGTTAGTGCTGGAGCTGGGATGGGCGCCCAAGATTCTCTCTCCCTTGAAGATCAGATCTCAGGACATAAATCAAACTTGGGTTTTGACCATGTAATAAAAATTAGAGCAATCACTTCTTGATTAAAACCACACAGAAATTTATAGGGATTATAATATATCGAATGTCTTCAAAGTAGAAACACAGTATTTGACAGTTCCTGTTTTCCTGAGTTTTGTGCACAATCTAATATTAGCAGAGTAATAAACTCCTGTATATATCAAGAAAAACACAGTTCTCTACAAGTAGTGGGTAGGGAGGAAATGCTGCTCCTCTCTCCATGTTCTTTTCTCCTATTCCTTACATCCTTCCTGCAACTTGATGCTTAGTCAATATAAATACTCATAATAATGACTAGGTCTTCATCTAAAGTTTTCTTTCATGAAAAAATATTTCTTAAATATATATCCGACTTCTACATTTCTTTGGGGGAAGAGGGGCAGAAAGAGAAGGGGAGGGGGAGGGAGTACCTTAAGCAGACTCCATGCCCAGCATGGAGCTTGATGCAGGGGTTGAGCTCAGAATCCTGAGATCATGACCTGAGCTGAAATTAAGAGTTGGACGCTTAACCAACTGAGCCACCCAGGAGCCCT
Organism: Ursus americanus; assembly: GCF_024610735.1. Taxonomy (NCBI): domain Eukaryota; kingdom Metazoa; phylum Chordata; class Mammalia; order Carnivora; family Ursidae; genus Ursus; species Ursus americanus. The sequence goes on along the minus strand of NC_142158.1, from coordinate 23,534,963 downwards.
TAATTTTTACATTTCTAAACTCATACTGCTATAATCATAAAATCTCTTCCTCACAACAGCGCTAAAAAGAGTCAAATTAATCTGTTTCTGTACAAAGCAAGTACCATCTTCATTACTCTGCATGTGAGTATTTTCTGCACTAAAATATTCAAGGAAGAGAACATCTATGGTAAGTATTCATAGTTAGGCAAGTAGCCATGTGAAACACATAAAAATATATCAGCAAATTAGGATCTATGTGTGTGACAAACTTCCATAACATGACGCCTTTTCTAATTTTGGAACAAGCAGTTGAGGAAGAAGTGGTCTATAGCAATGCCACTGTCTACCTACATAACTACTATCAGGATGTGGAGAGTTGGGCTAGGGGCTGCCAAAAGCTGAAAATAAAGTTACTCTAAGACTTGATGGGATTTATCAATCTGAAAAAAAAATCCAAACATGTATTCAATTATGTAACTGGAGATCCCTGCAGACATTCAAATCCAAAGTAACTGGGGTATCGTCTTGGGATCTCAAGACTCAATTTTAACTAAACAAAAACTAGAATATAACTGCACATTTTATGCCCCATAAGAAAGAATGTTATTGAAAGGGCAGTAGTCCTCATTGCACCCAAAAGAGTCCAAAGGGTAAAAATTTCTCAACATCTGTAACAGTGACAAGCAGACTAGGCACCGGGGCAGATGACCACAGACAGAGCAGTCATTTCTCAAAGTGAATCGAGGCACAACCAACTACCACACCCTGATGAACTGGCCAGACAAAACCAGGCAAGAAATTCCCACTTGAGTTCAGCTCCAATGAGTTTCCCTTTCTTACGCTTACCGCCAGTACAAGTTCCTGGGTTCACTGATAAGAACTTTTGTTCATCAATAAAGTCAATAATGCAACATTTCACTGCTTCACTCTATCACTCCTTCGCTCACCACATGCCAGAGACAAGGACAAAGAAAGATAAAAGATAGTCCCGGCTCTCCAGCAGTTCACAGTCTGGTGAGAAGAGGAGAAAATGGGCTTTAGCACTCAGGTTGTTTTGCATGAAGGGGAAGAACGGAGGTCTGGCGGTGGCAAGGAGAGCTGCGGGTGAATCAGCATGCATCCCCGCGAAGAGACTCCAGGGCACCCAGCTGTGAAGGCCAGACAGTCTTCTCCACGAGCAGTGCTATGTAACCCTGACATCCAACGAGGTCCCTGAGGGATGCAGTCAGGGATACAGAGGAGGCTGAGCAAAGGGGACCATGGTCTTCCTCCTCCTCGTCCACTACAACCTGTTACTGTGCTTGTGTGTGGCTTCATGTATCAAAGATCTGTGACAGATTTGTTTGAACAAAGTGTCCCGAGACTTTAAATTAAGGGGGGAGAAAGGTGAGCATAGGACACAGACTTTTTCCCAGCTCCACTGAGGTATAACTACCAACGGCATGGACTTTTGTTAAGAGGCTAAGGGCATAAAGAAAATTGGATCATTATAGAAAAATGGAATTTCAATTAGAATTGCAAACAAGTTTCAAAAAGAAGCTACAAGAGAAAAGTCATTGGGGAAAGCGGGTGAGACCAAAGACAGGAGGGATGAGAAGCAGCAGAAGGAAATCAGAAAATGGGTGATGTGCTCACACACTGGGCAGAAGCCAAGAAAGAAGCACCGTAAGAAAGCACCAGGGAGGCCTAACCAGCCTCATGGCTCCAAACAGAACCAAGAGGTTTCTCTCTGAATCCTGCCTGGCTAGCTGCTAAAAGTCACTCTCTCTGCAAGTCAGGAAATTAGCATTTCCTCAGAAATGGGGGGCTATGGGGGGAATCCTTCTAATTCTGCTATTGACCATGGTCAGAAATGCCTACATAAGAAACTGAATTAGTGAGACTGATTATTATGAATTCGGTCCCCGGGCCCATTTAACTCTAGGCCAGTCTACAAAAAATCAAGTTTCTGAATCTGCAAAACTAAGGGTCATACCCTGAAATATACTGACAACAGCTAGTTATGCCACATGGAAAGGCAGCTTGACATGACATACATTCCACTGCTCTAAAACTGGAACCTCAATCCTGCAAGACAATTAAGCAGCCATACTATCTGGTTTCGAACGCTAGTGGCTTAAAGGTTGTATCAGAAGGACTGAAAGCCACAGGTTTCTTCTCTGATTCAGAAATTCAGCACCAAGACACCTGGCCAAGTTAATGGTAAGTCAGTGAATAGCAAGTCCATCCTCCCAGTTGTTTTTCCAAAACTCACAGAATTATTCTTACTACATCCTGTTCTCTAATACCGAGTCCATCGGCAAACCCCGCTCACTGGACCTCGGGAGGATGCCCAGGTTCCAACCACATTTCACCCCCTCACGGCTACCGCCCTAGTCAAAGCCAGAAACATTTCTGCCCTGCGTCCTTCTACCTTTGTCCCCTTATCGTTTACTCTGACTCAACACAGCAGTCAGAGGGATCTCTGTAAAATGTAAGCCAGAACAAAGCACCCCTCTCCTCAAAATCTTCTTATGGTTCATTATCTCACAAAGATTAAAAGGCAAAGGTTTTCAAAATGCCCTACAAGGCTCTGCCCCCCCACCCCAGCGCCCCTCCTCCCTTCCCTCCTTCCCCTCATCTCCTGGGACGCCTACTACTCTTTCTCCACTCCATCTGTTCCAGCTACGCAGGCCTTCCAAGTCTTCCTGGAAAATGCCACACACACACCCACGTTAGGCCGTTCCCCGTGCTGACCCACTGTTACGCAGAAGTCCATGTGGTCGCCTCCCTTCCTCCTGCCGGTCCCGGCTCGTGGACCATCTTCACTGAAGCTGTGGCACGCCACGGCAGCACCACCGCTCCCTTCACTGCTTGCCTCCTCACAGCACCTCTCATCTTCTCCTCTCCTACACAATTTTCAAAATTTTTAAATAGTGTGCCCCCCTTCTGCCTCCCCCCCGCCTCAAGAGTGTGCTTTCAAAAACACAGGGATTTGGGTGTACGTTTTCTTACAGAAGTATCTTGAGACTTAGACCAGAACCTGGTATACTGTAGTAGCAAGAAGGGGGAGGGGGACACTAGAAGTCCAACCACAGAGTCGTCCATGAACTGTGACAGAGGCATATAAAGGAACAGGACAGTCACCTGAGAAACACAGTGGCGAAGTGACTGAGAGCACAGACTCTGAAGCCAGATGGCCTAGGTTGCAATGGTGGCTCGGTTTACTGTGTAACCACAGATGAATTACTTAACCTCTCTGAGCTATAGTTTCTTCACTTGTAATAGAAGTTCTTACCATGAAGTTGTGAGACTTAATGTGATAATATATAAAAAGCACTTTAGAAAGTGCTAGCACACAGTAAGAACATTATAAACGTTATTATATTGAGAACTACAAGGCCTGACATGGATAGATAGCGATATTACATGGTTATGAGAAAACATCAAGTTAGAGAACAGGATGGAAACTATGTCTCATTTATACAAAGAAGGTATTAAGAAGGCATATGCATAGAAAATCCTGCAAGGAAACGTTCCAACTTGTAAACAACCACCACCTCTGTTGGAGAAAGAATGAAGAAAACAGACACTGTGTTAAAAGCTTGCCACTACAACAGGCCAGGGGAAGGATTCCCAGCATCCAGACCACTCCTGGAAAGGCGTCATCCCAGGATTAACTCCTGTCGAGGAGACCATTCATGGCATGTTCCTCCTTATATACTTTCCTAACTCACCCTGGGTCACCTCAAAGAGCTCCCAACATTTGTAGAGCTCCTCCTAGATGGGACGGTTGCCCAGTCGAACAGATTTTACCCAAATGGTCCATATTTCCTACAGTATCACTTACAAGTGGTCACGTGGCTTCTACTTTACTTCCCCGGAGATACGGAGCTCAGTACTTCAGTTTCCTGTTTAATCACAGAACACTTGCTTTTGCCCGTTAGTTCTTATTTGTTAAGTTCATCTTCAGATAGCTTCTACTTATTCACCCAAATTCGCCTTCTTTTACCCTCAAAGCCTTATCCCCTCCACTGGCCTACATCCCAAACCATGTTTGGTCAAAACAATATGTAACCATTGTAAAGGAAATGTCTCTAAAATATTTGTACGGCAGGCTCACATTTCCTATTGCACAAAATACGGTGAATCTAACTGAACCGGTAGCTGATTGCCTTAATCACTGGAGGTACAGAATTTCACATCTCTAAAAGACACCCAAAGCTTCCTAGCCTTGTGATTTCATGTCATAAAAGACAAAATGGAGGATCAGAAAGATGAAATAGCTTGCCCAAGGTCAAAGTAAAGACAGACCTGACAGTCATCCATCACTGCCCTTTGCTTCAATATAATGACGTCCACACCAGGGGATACCGAGATCTGTAAGGCTGTGTGGCCCCATCATAAATAACCACAGGAAGCCATACAGATGGATTCTTCTCTTTTGTCGGCTCTTACCTCTCAACATGTCATTTCTAACTTGTCTATCCAACTCTCCCACCGCCACTTCTAACTGCCATGCAACGAATTTATAAAACTTCTGGAGTAAATGAGGACCAATCAACAACCTCTTTTTATACATGATTTTCACAAATTCATTAGTGAAATATTTTGTGCCTATTATATGTACAGTATATGCTTAGAAGCTTGTCAGATATCAAGAGGAATTTGTGCTTCAAGAAATACACATGAAGTTGAAAAGAACAAAAAAACCCTGAAATATGCAAACTGAACACAAATACAAATGGACATTTAAGTACAAGGTTGGTATATTAATAAGTACGAATAAATTTACTGACTTTTTATAATCTTAAAAAAATGGCCACCAAAACTTTTAATCAAAGAACTCACCAATAAAAAAGGGGGGGAGAATCCAGATTATAAATATAAACAACAGTATATAAACCATACGCATGTAGCACTATACTAGTATGTTGCATACATTATAAAACATACCTTAGTCTTAGGATTTTTGTAATGAATTACTGGGAAAGAAAATTAGTGTTCTGAGTTCAAACAGGGAGAAGTTACTGCAGGCACAAAGGATTAGAAAACCTCCTAAAATCTGGTGTAATGCTAACACTCACCTAGAACCCACTTTACTCATTGAAGAGGACCAGTACATGCCACCACAAAACACAGCACTTTGGCAAGAAGATTATTTTGAGCTGAAGGCAATTAAGAAACAGCAGGCTCAGGAAAAGAGACCCTCCCCCTCCCCAATTAGGCTAAGAGAAGGATGTAAATTTCCACTTAAAGGCATTCCCCCCTCCAGTACCAGGAAAAGAGAACTACTCCAGAGACAACTCAGACTGCCTGACTCTTCATGCACCACCAACCCTACTACACAACCCTGATTTACCATGCATTTCCTTTTTTTTTTTTTTAAAGATTTTATTTATTTATTTGACAGAGAGAGAGATAGCCAGCGAGACAGGGAACACAAGCAGGGGGAGTGGGAGAGGAAGAAGCAGGCTCCCAGGAGAGGAGCCCGAAGCGGGGCTCGATCCCAGAACGCCGGGATCACGCCCTGAGCCGAAGGCAGACGCTTAAGGACTGCGCCACCCAGGCGCCCCATACCATGCATTTCCTAATCACATTACCATCATTTCCCTCTCCCCAAGAAACCCCAAACCCTTTCTCCTTATCTGAACTCTTCTCTACTCCTTATCACCTTTGTTAAGATGGTATATAATCTCCAAATTCTGGCCTCCTGAGTCCTATTTCTTTATGAATAACCCTATATACCTAAATATGCTTTTTTTCCCCGTTAATGCATCTTTTATCAGATTGATTCCCAGGCCCTGGTCGATGAACCTAAGAAAGTACATACGATAAGGGGATTTTTTTTCCTCCCCTACATTAGGAAGTTTAAGGTTCTGTGTAACTTTCTGTGTAACTTCTGGATCCAAGGAAAAGTAAGAGGCATGAGCCCCATGAAAATCTGACCACTGGATAGAGGATACCTCACCACCTTTAAAACTGCATATAAGACTTGCCCAGCACTTACCATTTGAATCAATCATTTCCTTCTTGTTAAGCTAATTAAAGTAAGTAAAACACTCCTTCCTTAAAAGGATTAACACAAAAAATAACCCAAGTTTCTGACAGATATATTCCTATTATGGAGAATTCATTTCATAAAATGAAAAGCAAATGTGTAATTAGTTCACCTCCTCTAAGATCAATATCCTGACACTCTGTTCATAGCAAACACTTTAGATGGTAATATCCGTGGACAGAGCAAAGAAACAAAGAGAGGAAGGAAAAAGGGAAAGAAAGGAATCTCAAGAGTCTATGAATATATCAGAAGACCTTAATAAAGTGACATTGAGAAGAGACACCCTGATCAGCTCTTACATTCATTCAATTCACTATCCAATTTGCACATATCACTGTACTTCACTCTAATTATCACATTTACCAAGAAAGACGAAAATTAAATTACAACAGGAATCTACATATTTTGAGGAAGGAATGAGGGAAACATACACATAGGGTTCCAACTACAAATTGAATTAAAGGGTTCAAAGTTTGGAAGGAAAATGCGCAGTTGGGTTTATTTCTAATGCACCCTGAATACCACTTGAGCTGGAGTACCATTAGATCCCCACCTGGTTTGGGGGGGGGGGGGGGGACCCACCTGCATTTAGAATTGGCTTATAAGGTCTGAATAAAAAGTTATTAGAAACTTACAAAGAGTTCCTAAACAAGATTTCTGCGTTCTTTATGCCTTTTTCAAAGCCACTTTTCCAAAGAGGTGTTAATATAAACCTGATCCCCTGGAGGGGGTAACAGAAAAGCACTTTGTTATTTAAAATCATAAATAAAAAGGGCTCCCAAGTAAGAGCTGTCTCCTCCACTGACTCCTACAGCCATGAAATCCCGGCAACAGGAGAGAAACTTCCTTCAAAACTGCCTTAACTGGGTGGGCTTTGGCAAGCTTTAATTCCCACATGATCAAGAAGTTTCACTGGAGGGGCAAGAGGCAAAGAAAGGAGTACCTCTGGGCACTATCGACAACCCATTTTTAACATATTCTAGGTGAACTACCTAATTCAGAAAAATCATTGCCCATGGGGCGCCTGGGTGGCTCAGTCCTTAAGCATCTGCCTTTGGCTCAGGGCGTGATCCCGGGGTCCTGGGATCGAGCCCCACATCGGGCTCCTCCACTGGGAGCCTGCTTCTTCCTCTCCCACTCCCCCTGCTTGTGTTCCCTCTCTCACTGGCTGTCCCTCTGTCAAATAAATAAATAAAATTTAAAAAAAAAAGAAAGAAAAAAAGAAAAATCATTGCCCTAAATTCTCTGTCCTGTTCCTATGACAAACGATTCATAACGTTCAGCACCGATTTCCCGTACTGTAGTTCTTGCAACAGAGATCGCTGCCCGTGCAGAACCATGAGCTCCTTGAGGGCAATGCCAGGATGGGATTCACATTACAACACACCACAGAATACATTTTCAAAAGACTTCTTGCAATTTAATAAGTGAAAGAAAAGCTAAGACTAGGAAATAATGCTAGGGTCAATCATTAACTAAAGTTGTGATTAATAAGCCATGCTTAGGTCTCTTAAAATTTAATGAAGCCACCATTAAATTGGGATGTATCTTTTTCATCAACAAAAACAGATGATCCAATCAGATGAACTAACTACATATGATTAGTGTCAACACCATCTATCTAAATTTGAATTTTATGGTAAATCCTAACAGGAGTTTCACTCTCACAGATCAAATAAACAGTTTATAAGAATTACTATCATATTCTTAAGAATTATTTTCTTAGTGTTTATAAACAGCACGATTTTCTCCTTAACTCTCTACTTTGTCCTCTCCATTACTCCTTCAAAAAAAAAAAGTATTTTACATCTTCAGTAAAGTAATACAGCTATTACTTGTAATTAATCTGACCTCAGATAAGAAAGCTATTGATAACAAATGCAACTATTTTTTTAACTTCACGAGGAAAAAACAATTTTTACAGCAGCACCTAACGTAGCTGGTCAGACAAATCTTGGGGCGACCGGCTCACTTCTAGTTCCAGAAAGAAAAGCAATTTCAGTGAAACAGACACTGCCCTCTATTCTATGTGAAAATGCCCTAACACCAACGTAAAAGGACAAAACATCACTGGGGAGCAGGGGGGGTACCATCAAACTTCCACTGTTTGCAATTCCAGCCAAAAGACAAACGTTGCAGCACTCACACTAACATCCATTCAAATTATCAACTGAAATGACCAAGCAAATGTCACTCACCATTTAGTAGCATGACTTAAAAAAATGAAAACATACTATAATAAAAAATTTAAAAAACAGGTTTTCTTCATTAACACTGCTGTCTAGTATGAAGAAACTAAAGCTCGGAGTCATGTAAAAAGGGACTACGTGCTACCTCTCAGGCACCTAAGAGAGAAGAACATGTTCAGACTGCCTCTTCTAGGTTCCATGTCACTAGGAGGGACAGCAGTAACAATAAAAAGGCTGAGACAAGAAAACAATACATAGGACTGCCACAATTAAGTTTTTATACAATCAACTAATAGCTATTGAACAATCACAATGGAGCAAGTACGAAATATTTGGGATACAAAGTTATATATGCTAAGGAAGAAAAGCTCTGGTTTACTTTAACTGCATAATTCCATTAATTATCCATTTCTCTTTACCGGTACAAACAAAGCACGTCAGTTCTTAGGATGCTTTTTTAATTATTAAGGCTCGAGGCAACATCTGTGGTTAATTTTGAAGTTCCATATTCCTCTGGAGATTTTTCTCTGAATTCTACTGAAATTAGTCAATTAATTTCTCCTTTAAGTAACTGCATATTTTACTGATGTAGAAGTGAACATTTACACACACACACACACACACACACACACACATATGAGAGAGAGAGAACCAAAAGTCCATTATACTGAGGTCACCTCCTTTCAATCTCAGAACTAATAAACAAAGCACTACATATTAGCTGTATTTTTACACATACAGAAAATTAGATTGTTATGGTGACATAAATAACATTTAAAATCTGTTAATTTCAAGTTAGAAACAAAAGAAATGGGACCTGAAAAAAAATAAGAAAATTATATTCAGAATGACTGCAGACAAATGACTTGCAGAAAAGCAAGTTCTAACGGGAAGGACAGCTGCTGTCAAGAGGGGTGTGAATTACTATCTTCTGAGTCTTTCTAAAAGATAAAGCCAAATTACGTAGTTTGATCCCAGGGCTGAGATAACCAAATGAACAGAAGCACCTTCCTGCAAAACTCTACAGAGAAGATAAAAAACACACACACACACACACACACACACACACACACACACACACACACAGAGTAAATCCACAGCATTGATGGAAGACTGGGGAAAGAGACTGTGAGTAACCCAAATCATGGAGCAAACTGTATAAAACTTCAAAAAGAAAAGGTGACTTCTCCAAAGAAAATCTGCAAGTCAAAGGTGAAAGGAGCTGAGAAAAGCTAACCTCCCTAATAAAAGATGCACAATGATTTAAATCCCCCTGCCTTCCCAGCAACTGGGTTCCAGAGCAAACTAGAAGTAAGGCCACAGCTCAGCTCTCAGTATAAAGCAGCTCTTAGAGGTGCGCCCATATTAGCACTGCAACCAAGCAGAAATGTGAGACCAAAGGACTTCAAGCCACCACAGGGCCCCAAATCACACCTAAAAGACCAGCATCTCCCCTACTCCCAAAAGGAAGCCACTCATGATCCTATCATCACTTCTATCACCTCCTAAACAACTAGAGTCAAAGCTCCTAAAATACAACCACATTTAACATATTAGCATACTGACAAAGAAAAATCAAATTATCATCTCAATACCAGCAGAAAAAGCATATGACAAAATTCCCCATCCATTCATGAAAAAAACTGCAAACTAAAATCAGAGGAGAATTTCCTCAACTTGAGAGAGAATACCTAGAATAAACCAACAGCTAACAGGTTTTCTCCCTAATACGAGAAACAAGGCAAGGATGCCCACTCTTACCACTTATATTCAATATTGTCCTAGGGGCCCTGGCTAGTGCAGTAAGGAAAGAAAAGGGATACAATCCAGGAAGGCGGGGGGAGGGGGGCACTAAAAGAGCTTCTTCACAAATGAAATTATTGAGTATATATAAAATTCTAAAGGAATTTACTAAAAAGTTACTAGACCTTATAATTGTTTGGCAAGACCACAGCACTCAAGAGAAAGTAGCAATTACTGAAGACAGGCAAAGACAAGCCATCATAGGAATAAGAAAAGCTCCTAGAGGGACAAAAACAACAACAAACCAACCTAAGGCAAAGGCAAAGAATAAATACTAAAAATTATAATTCAAGAAAACTTAAATAGAAAACTTTTAAGAGATTTCACTTGCATAGAAAAATTAAAAGAGATTTTAGGAGATTTAAGAGATTTTACTATTGTAAGATTATACTATATATCTGAGAATATTGCCCCAGAACAACCAACATCAAGACAAATTCTAATAAAATCACTGGACCCTGAAGAAAAATAAAAAATTCCTTTGAACAACTAGGCAAAAAGAGCACATGACTTTTAAGAGGGAAAAATATTACGCTGCCACTGGACTTCGAAAGGAGTGCTCCTTGAGAAAAAGAAAACGTGACCCAAGGGTTTTGTACCCAGCAAAACTAACTTTCAAGCATAAAGAGCACTATCATCAACATGCCAAACTAAGGGACTGTGGTTCCCAGACACCCTTCCTGAAGAACCTAAAAGGAATGCACTTCAAACAACCAAAAAATTAACTAAAAGGATATTTACATATTGTCTAGTGGCAAGCATTAACATATGGTTATTTATGGAATAAATACCAAATAAGTGTTAAGACAGAAGAGTGAGTATGTAATGACTATATGATTTGACAATGTAGATAGAAACACCCATTATAAATATTTAGGGGGAGAATGAGGATTTGAGAAAAGTCTTTTTAATTTTTTCCGTAATAATTGTGGTATATGCGAATGTATTATTATTCTGAAACTGTATGGTGAAGTGGGATAAAACTCAGGAAGACTATAGGACAATTCCAGTTCTATCATCCCCAATGTCCTGAAGAACTCCAATTCTGGATCAAGAAGGAAGGAGATTAAAATAAAACAAAACCCTGTAGTCCTAAATGTAAACTGGAAATATCAATATGAGCTCATGAGGTACTTTATCGTAAAATCTGTGTGTGACTCTGTGTGTGTGTGTGTGTGTGTGTGTCTCTCCACTGAAAAGGCTGAAAAGGCCTAGAGACAAAGATTAACACAAGAAACAAAGTACTAAGGGGTGGTTATGAAATGCCATTTTCCATCAAAGAAACCAGGGCTTCGGGGCGCCTGGGTGGCACAGCGGTTAAGCGTCTGCCTTCGGCTCAGGGCGTGATCCCAGCGTTCTGGGATCAAGCCCCACATCAGGCTCCTCCGCTATGAGCCTGCTTCTTCCTCTCCCACTCCCCCTGCTTGTGTTCCCTCTCTCGCTGGCTGTCTCTATCTCTGTCAAATAAATAAATAAAATCTCTAAAAAAAAAAAAAGAAAAGAAAAGAAACCAGGGCTTCTTAGAGAAATGGCTGATCCCAGGTCTGGGACAGGAAATGTACGTGATGAGCTTGGAACATCTTATCATACTGCCCAAGAACAAGGAAGCTATCAAAGAGTACCAGGGACAGTCAAAAGGACTCAAAAGCCAACCTGAAAGGGGCATGGTAGCCAAAGATGGGACAATTTGAACCTGGATAAGAACTGCAATTAACTGAAGCCTGATTCATGAGTCTCTAATCATATATTTAAAAAAAATTTTTAAAGCAGTTATCAGTCACCTTCTGAGAATGACAGGAAACTAATTCATTATCTTGGAAATCGGGTAAATAAAAGACTCTAAAATGTATTGTGCCTTTCTCTGTGAACTGTACTAATGAATAAACAGTAGATGAGGGGGAATCATCTTATAAAATTATTACAGCCAATTTATGACAAATAAGGTGATAAAATAAAATATCACTGTTTTCCAAACCCCAAAGAAAGAATGAATCTGGACATTAAGCATCTATGGCTGGTCGCATCAAGAAACAAGAAACAACACACACGGACAGAATACAATACATCCTAAAGCCCTGCCCAGGCCCCACTGCCCGCGGCCAGGCTGCAGGAAGAAGAGAGGACAGAAGACCAGGTGAGCTACACTCTGAATATGCCAGCAGCACAACCCACGCTTTGCCACGCCCACATGTCAAATGGCCCAGGTTCTTCACCAGGCAAACTGAGGAGGACAGAGGTAGATTAAGAGAAATTTAAAACAGGCATCAGGTTTTTAAACAGGGGCAGGACTGAACTTCACTGTCTAAAAAGAAGATGTGGGTGACAAAGCCGTTAAGACGGGATGACTACAAAAGTCAAGACAGCGCTCGGTCCCTTGTGGAGGCCGGGAGAGAGCCGCACCTGCGGACATAGGGCAGGGTCGCCAGTGTGGCTCAGCAACACTCGTTCTTACACTGGCTGGTGGCTACAAGGACGTCTGCCTGAAAATAATTCACTGCCCTCTATACGTTTCTGTGATTTTTAAATCTCTTAGTGTATTTTATACTAAAGGAGTTAAAAATAAAATGAATATCTAATAATAATAAAAAAAAAAAAAACCTGTAGAAATAACCAGAAATTCCCCAGTCAACAAAAAGGGGAAGGAAAGTAACACTGTGGTAGCTGTCTCTAAAGTCTTTGAACCTTCCTATATATCTTAGAAGCCACCTAAAAGTGGTTTTAACCCATGGTGTGTAAACAGGATGTCACAGTTAGCGGGAGGAACCCCGATGCACGCTTGTAGAAACAAAACTGTATTCTGGCTTCTGACCAACCTCGCCAGAGGTCACTACAGTGACAATGCAAAGACCAAATAATTCAGAATTATTCAGGAGGAGATTTCAAAGGGCACGTGTGTATTTACTGTATTTTGTGGGGACTGATGAACAGCTTTACCCCAGAAAGGACAGGAAGAGTAAAAGCATGAAGACAGCACAGAACACACGTCTGTCTGCTCTGCTGCCCTGTGTATGTGCGGCTTCACTGGTACTTTCTGAGAGAACAACTGTAAGCTTCAGAAGGTCCAAGGAGGCACACCCCTCCTGGCCCAGAGACCTGAACTCGGGTCATGGCTGCACCATGAATGCACAGTAAGACAAATCTTCCTCTCTGAGCCGTATTTCCTCACACATACATGGAAAGGGTAGAAGAAGATCAACTCTGAGGCTGATTCTAGCCCTAAAAATCTGTGATTATGATAGGGAATATCTGTCCCCAAAAGGAGTACTTCCCACCAAAATTCAACAAGGCTAATATAAAATACCATGGTAGCAAATGACATCATTAGAAATTATTTTCATTTCCAAATATTTACATTTTTTATTAGAAAAATATAAAATTTCTTTGAAAACCCCCCAAAAAGCTGCAATCTATGTGTTTTTTTTTACATCCAGCTGATACAAGGAGAAACTTTCTTTAGTAGATTTGAAAATTAGCAAATAAAAATGTAAGAAAAAGTTTCATTGTAATATTTTAAATTCTGGTTCGTTCGTATATTCACTTGTAAAACTGTGATAAGAGGGAAAGCTTGTGGTTTTTACAAGTTAAAATAACAGACCACTAAAAAACAAGCAATACATTCAGCTTTCCTTTCTTTCTCCTCCAGTTTGTAGTGTTCAAATTTCAACCCCCCACATCAAGGTCCTGAACACCCAGGTCACTACAACTAAGCCTCCAACAGGGAAAAAACCAAAACAAGAAAACAAAGAAACAAACAAAAAGGAAAGAATAAAGAAACAAATGTCTCTGTAAGATGACAGACAGGAGTCTCAGGGGTGGTCCTGTGCAACTGTCCGTGTTTCTAGAGAACATTCTGCTTTAGATTTTTCCAGAGCAACTTTCACACACAGCACGTGCTGCCTCGTGCCATCAATCCTCGTGAAGAATCTGAGTGTTGCAGGAGAGATGCTTACTTTACAAACTAGGAAAATGAGGTTCAGAGAAGTGAGCTGGAAAATGGAATACACAAATAAGAGATGAATTTATGTTGGTGTCTACTACTTAAAGCAAAAAGAAGCACTTGGGAGTGCTCACAGAAAACAGAATGTACATAGAAGATCTCTACCTTCTGAAGGAGAAAAATGATTACTTATCTTTAAAACCTGAACCAGAAAAGTGTCTCCACTCAGGTCTTTGTTGGAGAGGTCGGCCAGTAGACTTTCACCAGGTGAAACATTCCACTGTATAGTGAATGAGCAGTCAACAACTCTCAAGTCCTGGAAGCAGCTGGACACTACAGAACGAGCAAACGAGCATACTAACCTGAATGAAACCATCCTTTCCTACTATGTCAGTGAAAAAATTAGAGAAATTTGGATTTCAGTTCGTAATTCAGTGCTTTCTTCACAATATCATAATGCTTCCATGCCGCTTATTAAATATTTACTAAGAATTCTTCGACAAACAAAATAATCCATTACTGTATATTGAAGTAAATCAGAAACCTTTTAGTAAGTTAAGGTGACAGATGCACATTACCTTCCATATTGACTTATTTTTTTAAGTAAGCCTCCCTAAGTCCTAGTTATCTTTTTCCACTTATCTAGTCAACAAGATTTCATTTTATTTAAATAATTTAAACACATCAATTGTTATCAGTGCAAACACACTTAAGGGGGAGTCATAGTTCCAACCAATTGCTACATATCTACTTTCTACTTTACAAAAACAATGCAGCATGTCTATTTAATAAACTTGGGAAGACAGAACAAAAATTGTCACTTTTTTTATTTAAATGCTGTAATTTCCCTAATGAAGTAATTATGATGATAATGTTGACTTCACCTAGCATCCTCTTGGTTATGAACCTAATTACTCTGGGAAGTCTTATCTTGGAGTTCAGGAAATCAACAGTCTTTAAAAATGTATTTATAAAGGTTAATTCACATGGGACTCTAGTGAGTAGTGCAGTTGATCCCAACATCTATTTCACCTGAGATGATTATTAGCCCAAGCTTCCACGTCCTTTGCCAATGTTCGGGGGAGAGCAGTCTCAAGTCAGTCTGGACCAATGACACGTGAAGAAGTCTCGCTTGAGTCTTCAAGGAAAGGAAAGCCAGTCTTTTTCCCACTAGATATCAACAAGAAATATATGGACCTGACTGTTCCTCCTGTCTTCATAATCACAGAAAGAAGAAGCTATAAGGATGAAGCCACGAAAGCAAAGGGAAGAGAAAGAACAAACAAACCTGGGTCTCTCAGGACAAGACTGAGTTCAGCCAATCCACTCCCAAAGCCTTCTTGGACTCGTTGTGAGAATAAGCCACTTCTTTATTGCTTAAGCAAGTTTCAGTTCAGATTTCTATTACTTGCAACAAAAAGGATCTTAACTCATAAAAGTAGTAAAATCAAGTCTAGGGACTACAAGTGCTAGAAAGGAAAGAGACTATAAACTTACATCATTACAAGAAGAATCACTCCAAAGTACTTCCTTCCTCATTAAATGGTTCAAATACCAGCCAAGGTTCAAAAGGTTTTCTGTAAAGCAAAGTAGTTCCTTGACTCTCCCTAAATAATATCTGATTTGGTAAACTATCAGAAAGCTATGGCATTTCTATTCGTTTTTTAAAAAAAATTTTTTTATTTTAAATACAATCTACCCCTTAACATGGGGTTCGAACTCACAACCCCAAGATCACGAGTCGCGTGCTCTGCAGACTGAGCCAGCCAGATTCTCCCCGCTTTTTCAAAATTTATTTTAATCTAGTCTTTAAAAAAAAAAAAAAAAAAGTTCCTGGGCACCTAGCATACTTCCAGGCTCTGGGGATATAGTTATAAACAAAGCAAAATGCCTGCCCTTGGACCTTACCTGCAGTAGCCAAGGAAAGATAATTAACCAGTAAATAAATCTCTTACTCATGAATTTAGTTCTACTGTATAAAAGTCATGAAGCACCCAAGGAAGTTCCCTCATGACCAGTATCTGAATATCATGAACAATTAGGGTAGAGACACAAGAAGACTTCGTGGACTCTTTCACTCAGGTGAAACAGGCAGGGGCTAGAACACGAAGAAAAAGGTGATCAAGAGAAAGAAACCAGACCAGAATGGTAGAAAAGCAACAGGGAAAGATGCAAAAAGAGCAAGCTATGAAATCACCAAAACACACACACACACACACACACAAAAGATAAAGAAACAGAAGAGTAAACAGCACATGTTTCAAATCTTATGTATCAGAAACAGGGAGATCAGGACAAACGGGATGTAGACCAATCAGTCAACACGGTCTAGAACCCAAGATCTTCTGACACCTCTCTTTTAAAAACACCTACCTCGGACCAGAAGAAAACACCAAAGTTCCCAGCCCACATCATACAGTCCTTCTAAACCACAACTGACTTTCCAAAACCCCCCACACCATAACCCACATTCCAGGGTTGAGCTAAATCCAACTCATCTCATGAGATGGCCAGATGGGCAACAAATACCCTTTTTATTACCTCAGCTAGAAAAGGAGAGAGATTCCTGCAACCTTTTCTATGTCTTATAGGTAATAAATGAGGGCTTGTATAGAGAGAGAAAATTGTTGAAAGTTTCAAACTGACAAACACAAGATTAAAACTTAGCCTAAAAAATTATCCAAAGTCTCAATCCTTCCATACTATGAAAATCTCGAAGTACTATTAAACAACTAAATTGATTGACTTGGCTTCCTGATTTCCTCAGAAGAAATTTAAGGAATTGCTAGTTAGCCAATGAATCGCTTAACAACTTCAAGTAATAAGGAAAAGTAAATTAAGTTACCAGGGTAAGTCATAATGAGCAGTTGACTAAATGTCCCCCTCTACTAGTAGTCAGTTTAAATCATTTTAGACAGAACGATAGGCAACTGCAATTTTCCCTACCCTTATAATACTGCACATACTGAGATGATTTCAGAGTTCAAATCATGGATCAATAGGCAGCATCCCTATGGGGAAGCCTGAGACCGATCCTGAATATCAGGAAAACAGAGAAGAGTTTTAATTCAAAGCTGTTTTAAAATGTATACTTTTTAAGATATTTGGCAGGGGTTTTTTTTTTTAATGTAAACATTTATTCTGTTTGCAAATATTGATTTGAGCACCTAATTTATAAAAAGGACTGTATCAGCCACAATTAACGCAATTTAAATATAGGAATTATCCTTAAATATGTATGAAATATTTGGTTATTCTTGATCACAGAGGATGGTAAAAATGACCATGCCTTATAAACAGAATGACCATGTGTCTTCATCTAGGCCTCTTATCCCAGCATTATTATTAGTGGCTGTCACTCTCAAAAGTGTCCCAGGTTAGTCACTGAATTACAGGGTTACCCCACCACAGTGGGTAAGCAGACAGGTGCTATATGGTAGCTAGTTACCATAATGCCAAATACTACTAGATTTTTTTTTATGTTGCAGATAACACTAGGCTACCCCTAGATAAAATCTAAAGACTCAGATGTTATATCAACACATTAAAAGCAGTCTGTGATTGCTGAATAATAACTTTAAAAGGGATTTGTTTTCTTAATTCAAAAACCCAGCAGTCAAATATTCCATCGTTCTGTGCTACCAGAATAATGGCTTGCAACTAACCCAGGCGGATCTCAACAGCCATGTGACCAATGAAAGAACCAAAACACTGGGGCCACTTGCCAGACTGCCACAGAACAAAGGCCTAGCAGGTGGCCATCCACTGCTCCAAATTAAATCATGCTGCACAGAACATTATCTCCATCATTGTATAATGTTGTTTTTGTGTAATGTTACTCCTCACATCCAATTTTCAAAATTAAGACAAAATTGTTTTTAATGACAGGCAAGCCACAATAGGAAGTAACAATGATCCAAATAACATTGTTCAAGACTCAGTGGAAAGGCCCCTCCCAAGTCACAGAAGTAATCACCAAACCCTACCACTCTTCACCCCAATATTTGTTCACTGAAGCAGTACTGTAACTGGTACAAATCCCGAGGCCTAGTTAAACACCAGGTGGTATACCAGGGTAAATTTTTTTTTTTTCTAAGTAACAGATGGCTCAAACTTTTCATCTTTATGACATGCAGCACAGGACTTATGCAAGTGAAACTGTCTTCCCAGTACTTTATCCAAGTAATACAATTACTCATGTGACTCATCGCTTCACATCATAAAGAGAACAGCAGGTGAGACAGATGCTGTACTCCTGGATTATTTATTACTTTGTATCACATATATCAATAATATACATAAACACAGATATACACATATATATTTAAATATAGTTATTTACTTGAGGGTATTCCGTTTGTTGTAAAATGATGGGGCTGAATTTAATGAATACTTAAGTCCGAGAAAATAAACGTAAAATGTTGCAAATCTGAAATAAAGTCAGGAGTAAGGAGAAAAGTGTGTCTAGTTTCACTAAAATTTGAATTGTAGGATATTTTTCACAGAAACGTGACAGTGAAAAGTAGGCAGATGCCGATTTGGCATCTGAAAACTACCTCAAATTCACCAGAAAAGGGTTTAAAAAAAAAGAAAAACATAACGTAATAAAGGAAAAGAAGTTAGGCTGCATGATTTTTTTTCCTTTCCTCCCCTTCTCCCCCACCACACAACATTCCAGGCAACGTCCAGCTTTGCCTCCCCATACCAGGCATGGCTCCTGGGCGGGGGAGGGGGGGGTCCCTTGATAAAGCAGCAAAATTAAGGCAAAGGAATCTTCACAGGACACGCCATAGAGCTCTAAGTAGAGAAGGCCCACCTGTCCCAGCCCACTGTGCCCGGCCTTCACCACCTCCTACTGTCCTATAAAATGGGGAACAAATGGGTGGTCAGGGACGCGCCCTCCCCATCACCTCATTTATCTTGTGGCTGATAATCATGGCCATGGGGACCCACGGGTAAGACTTGCTGCCCTTGGAAGAGCTAGTGACAGAATTAAATGTTTGATGATGTCGATAATGGCCTCACCTGTAGACCCAACTCATAAAGCAACTCATCTATGACACAAACTACTTTACCCACTGCACGGATACAGCAACACAGAGAGCGATGGAACAGTGACCCCGAACAGACTCGAGAAGGAGTGCGCTGCTGATACAGGTACACCAAGGAAAAGCAGAGCTATAGCTTTCTCCTGGAAATGGATCTGCTGAAAACCAGTACCAGAGCCCTCTAGAAATCCATGAAATATAGAGATTCCTAATACATTTTGGGTTTGCCTGAAAATCGAATTACCATATCTATTATTACTCCTAAGGAAAAATGCATCCTCAACTCCAGCAAGTCTTTGCAAAAGAACTTTTTTATTCCAACCTGTTTCCATGCAGGCACATGCCTTCCAAGCGAAATACTGCTCCGAATGCTACACGTTTCTTGTCTTCGTATGGCGTTTCAATAATCATTACTAACTGTTGAGTTTCAGAAACCTGTACTGTTTCCAGTACAGTAACCTTATGATAGTTGTGATTGATGGTGTTCTTTATAAAATATATATTTGGTGAATAAGCTTAATCATCCTCTTATGCCGGAAAAAAATTTCACTTATTGATACCCACCTGTGTTAAAGTTGAAAGAATCACCATAAAAATGTGCTTGGTGATATTAAAATAAATTAAAACACCATAAATACTGCCATTTATGAAACGAAAAAAAACGAGTCAATTATTTTTAAATATCTACTTTTGCTAAAGCATACTACACAAGCCCTAAGTTAATTAGTTCACACTTGAGGTCAGCTACCTAGCATGCCTCGCAGTTATAAATACCATGATCAGTGTTCCTACAATTTCAGGAACTTGACCGTTTTGTAAAACACTTCCAGGAAAAATTAACACTTGGAATAAAGCTGACTTTTAAATTTACAACTATTAATTATCATCCTACTTCTACTCTCCCCTTAACCCTAATACAATGAAAATTTATTGTAGGCTATGCACATTTTAATTGAATGTGAATTGTTATTCTCATTTTAGTCAGACTTTCTGACCCATTTATTCCAAACCTTATACTCTTTGTTACAAATTCACTGGATGGCCACCCTGTAATGGGTATTGGCACACCATAAATTCAACAATTTATCCAGGCCTCAGGGTATTGGACTATACCGTGCAGAATTCCATTTTGAAAGAGTAAATCACTAAGAGATTCACAGAAGTGAGATTTAATTTGAGGAACAATGAGCAAATTGACTATTATTTCCTGACTTCTGGTCTAGGGCATCTCCCATAGACCCTTACTCTCTACCTTTATACTGCTGTCACTTCATACAGAATTTAGCTTGGTCCCATGTGACTTTACTTCTGATCTATATTCAGGGCTGTGCATTAAGTAGAAAACAAACACATCTCCCACCATTTCCCTCTGGCTCCTTCGACACTAACCACGTTGGCTCCTCTTTGTTTTCCCCTGAACTGCCAAGCACACACCTATCCCAGTGTTTTTATACTGCTATTACCTCTGCATGGAATGTTCTTCCCTCACATATCCCCACTGCTCATGACCTTATTTCATTCAGGTGTCTGCTCATACATCACCTTAGGAGAGAAATCTTTCCTGACCACCTATCCAAAATTACGTCCATATCTCTCCCAAGACCTTTCTTTCCTTTTCTTCATGGCTTTTGTTACCCAACTTACACGGGACATCTCTTCTCCAACTAGAAAGTAAGTAAGCAATTTTTAAAAGTCAAAAATTTGCTTTACTAACTGTGATATCCTCAGGACTTAAAAGAGCACTTGGTACAGCTCAATAAATAACTGAATGGAGGAGTGTTTATTTGTCCACACACACCCCCCCTGCCCCCAGCCCATGGAAGCTCAAAAGTATTTTGAGTTTTTTTTCTCCTGCAGCAACAGCAATGGGAAGTTCTTATTTCCTATTTTATTTTATTTGGTGCTTAAATCCCAGTGCCTACAACAGTGCTTATTCTTGAGACAGTCAATAATCATGTTAAATGAATCCCAAATACAGGCCTGCTATTTTTAAATGTTCTCCAAAATGAAAACAACAATAAAAACGTAAGGTTATTAATGTTTAATGTGATCATTAGATGAAAGTCCACTATTTCCCTAATAACTAAAACTTTTGGTAGTTTTCAAAGTTTAAATTAACACCATAATGGACCATATGTGCACATCTGTGCATTAAATATATTCCTGAAAATATTGTGTTTAAAGCTAATTAAGTAACATCGTTGTTTTTATACTTACTGTCATTATACGCTTCCCTCCAAAAAAGCTGTAGCCCAAACACAACCCATTTTTTATTTTACTAATTTTTGCTAAAATTATATCATGTTTTAACTATATTACTTCATGTTTTCCCATTAGCTATTATAATCTTCTCCAGAAACAGCTGTTGTAAATGACATAATAAAATCATAGCCCCATTGAAGTCCTAGGCATTATAAAATTTTCATTTCATTCAAATGGAACAATAACTCTATATAAAATATTTGCAAAATCATCAAAAAGCCATATAAATTGTGAAAATCAATCACACATCTAATTCCCTTTGTTTCCAACAAAAATAACTTAGACCACATAAAAGAGCTGGGTATTTTTTTCTTTTTGGACAGAACCTTCTGCACCAAAATATCACATTTTCTTTCCTGTGCAGTGCCAGATAATAAATACTTTAGATTTTGCAAACCATATGGTCTCTGTCACAACTTTTCAACTGTGCCCTTATGATGTCAAAGCAGCCATAGACGGTATATAAATTAATGGGTGTGACTGTGTTCCAATAAAACTTTATTTACAAAAACGGACAGTAAGCTAGATTTGTCTGCAGTCCACAGTTTCCCAACTCCTGGTCTACACCACTCCTTCTGTACCAACTTTACTCAACAAACCTCAGAACCACCGAGCTTCTGAGTTCACTATGTGCCTAGTCAACCTACAATAGAGGTGGGGTTTTTTCCCATATATTTTAGTAGTGAGATTCTTAGGCAAATGAAACTCAACTCTTCCCCATTTCTCCTCTCTCTTTCTAATTAGAAACAAAGGAGAAAGCATAGAGTTGGAACACCAAACAGTATAAGGGTACGAGGAAAGAAGTAAAAGACACTTTCTACTCTCCTTTCTAGGAAAATTTTAATCTCTGGAATCTTTCCACTTCTTCTTGTCCACTTTGTAAAGGGTCTCAGTGCTGTCAGTCTCACTGAAGTCACCCACCATGGCATTATGCCATGACTTGCCCTAACTCTCAATACACCCAGAGCTTTAAAAACGTCTATATTCCTTTTCTAATTTAACTCTCATCCTTCAATAAAGCTGATCACTACCAAAAACAAGGACACAAACTAGCTGATTAAACTAAATCATACTAACATGTGACTTAAAGGACGGGTAATCATTCAGAAAACTCCTCCTCCGGATACCTGGGACATTTCCTTCATCACGGGTGGTTGGGGGAATGTCACAACTCAAAGTTCTTAGTAGTTTACAGTGAAGAGGAAAACAATGCAAGTGTATTACATCGAATAAAAAGCGAAGAGCATGGACGGAAGAGAGCACAAGGCAAACCACCCCTAACCGGATCAACGCTCCACCAATCTCTCCTAATGTGGTCCTTTCTCTTCAGGTGGTCCATTTGTAAACCCACACAGTTTCCAGTCCAAGGGGCATCAACTCAAATGTCTGTTGGTAGATAACAGAAGCAAATGAACAGCAGGATGATAAGGGCCACAGCAAACCGAAGGACGGAAAAGGGGCGCCCACTGTCCAGCCCCCCCAACTGCAGGAGTGCAGGCCCAGTACTGTATCATCAGTGTTTCTGAGGAAGCTAGAAATACAGATTCTGACATGTGAATTTGTCAAATTTTTAAAACACTGTGCAAGCCAAAGAAAACGCGTCTATAGGTTCGATTGGACCCACAAGTCATCAGCTTTTTATTTCTGCTCTAGCAGAATCCTGTCCTTTCCACACTGCAGCTTTCCGGGGTGAAAACACGGTGTGTGGTGGGGGAAGCCGCTGGCAATGAGCAGGGCTCTTTATGGATCAGCAATGAATCTGGTATTTTTAAGGTAGGCAACTGCCTGATGGAACCCGACGGCGATCAAATCTCATTAAAAATTTGCTTTGTTCTCTGTGAAGACCTAAAAAAATTACAACTCAGGTATTCCCAGACACAACTTCATACAGAACTCGGATATGCTCATACGACTAAAAAATTTAATATTTTGAAAATAGGTAACATAAAAAGTAAAAAAAAAAAAAAGCCAGACCACCATTTGGTGCTGAGTGATTTATTTCAGTCAGAGTGTAAATCAATTTTAGAATTCATCTATACAAGTTCCATCTGGCCCCAAAGTCGTACAAAAGGTAGCTCAATGGGCATTTTTCTTTCTCCATATTCTGCATGTATTCCTCCCTTTGCAGCTGGTATCTAGTCTGAATCACTAGCAACGTTCTGTGGCAGAAGGTGAATTTCATACTATAAAACAAATCTGAGCTTGCCATGAAATTTAGGCTACTTAACTCAGGTCAGACCTGTCACAGGTCAGGCCTGCCAGCTGCTGTGCAACTTCTGTTCTAGCTTCTGCCCAGGCCTGTAATTATTTACAGTTTTGCACCTGTCAAAATCTTGCAACAATGACTTTCCTTGTTCCTCAGGGTTTACAGACTGCTAAATGTACTGTTTCAAAACTGAACACTTAAGGCATACATGCGAAAGGGGTCACTATCATTGAGGTTTTGTTGGGGTTTTTTTTATTTTTTTTAAAGTGAAATAGAAATGAGGTGGAAAGCATAAATTAGGTTTTGATGTTAATAAATAAAATAAAGCAGCTATTTCCAATCTTTGTGAGTACAGGAATTACCCATGAGTTGTTGAAAAAAAATAATAATCAACACTTAATCCAAAAGCCAGACTTCCAAAATCACACTATAGAAATGGGGAGGATGGGTACATCTTTAACATGCAATCAGGAAAACACGTTTCTAAAAATATTGAGTAGAAAAAATACAATATAACAAACAAACAAATACAATATATCATAATAAAAGAGTGATCACTGTTACTGCTGTTGAATATACAATCTGGGGGGCTGTTTCTTAAATCATGCCGTAGATGGGTAAAATTAAAGTGCTAATAAATCAAAAAATGTAAGGGTAAATAATGTTGTGAAAGTGCTTCTTTGGCCTTCCTAACCAACCACTCTGACTAGAGCCGATCCTGCAACCAAGAGAGACAGAGCTCTGGCTGGAGCAGCTTCTCTTCTCCAGAGTTATGCAACTCTATCCAGAAGGTGTGTATTTCTTTAAGAAATCAGCAGCACTGGGTAAACAGAGTGCATCTGGTGAACACATGTCCACGTACAGGTAAACACATGATTTCGGTAATTACTTCCAACACCATCTGTCAGGCAGGTAGTTCAAAACCTACTCAACAAGAAAGGCAGTTTGAAGTAATTTTTAAGCAAGTATACTTTTCATCTGCCTAATAAAAGTAAAGATCAAAATACAAACCTAGAAACCTGTCTCCTCTCTCCTGAATTTACCCAGGGCAGAGGCAGGCAGGTTCATTCTTGTAACTAAAAAAGATGATAATCCTACTCTGGTTAAGAAATGCATGAATCTGATTAATTATCCTCAAAAGAAATTTTCTTATGATTAAAAATGGCAGTAATTTATTCATCAGTAATCAATAACTAACAAGACTAGTCTCTGTAAGGCATTAGAGTATGTCACCTGTCTGCAAAACCACCTCACCACTAATTAAGGGATAAACTACTCCAGTGACAAATGCTTTGAAATGTTTCTCAATAACATTAGCTCAGCTTGAAAAACATAAACCCAAATGCAAAAGAACACAGGAAAAGAAAAAACATAGCAGCAGAGGAAAAGAAGAAAAAAAATCCAATTAAAGATTTTTCCCACTTCAAAAAACTGGTTATTTGAGAGACTTGTAAAAATTATTGCAATTCTGCCTTAATGTGTATCTATAAACCACTGGCCTTTTCATTTGTCTGATTTATATCAGTCAAGCATTTAAATAAAGTAAATATTACCATCTCACCAACATCCAAAGTGAGGCATGACAGGAATACCAAGGGCTGAATTCCCCCAGATACATTTACATTTTTCTTTCAGATTCAGTTCCCTTAGTTGTCTTTACCACAATTTCTACCAGGGCAAAACTGACTGATTTAAATTCCACCTTCCTGCTTTCCCCACCTCTCCATTCTGAGATTGAAACATGAGAAATAAAATTGTTTAGAGTGTACCTCTGATGTGATGTAATGAGAGCGGCACTTCACCTCTGTGGTCCTCCTCCCAAAAACCTACGACCCCACTCTAAATAGGAGAAAGACATCAGACAAACCCAAATTGAAGGGCATTCTACAAAGCTGCTGACCTTCTAACAAAACAGTGCTCCTCAAAACTGTCAAAAACAAGGGTAGTCTGAGAGGCCGCTGCAGACCAGAGGACACTAGGAGGGCAAGATAATTAAATGCAGTGGAGCACCCTAGATGACATCCTGGGGCAGAAAAGGGACATTAGGGAAAACTAGTGAAATCTGAATACAGTGTGGTGTTTAGTTAACAGTAATGCACCAGTGGTAATTTCTCACTTGCAACAAATGCGCTGTAGTGATGAACAGGTACCAAGAGGGGAAACTGGGTGATGCGAATACATGAATTCGATCTCTGCAACCTCTCTGTAAAGTGAAAATTAATATCAAATAAAAAGATTGTTTAAAAACTTGCTCACTGGGGACTCTGAATATTCATTCATTCAACCAAAATTCACTGATCAGTCACTATACCGAAACCACGTACAATACAATGCACTGGGGGCCCCACCAGGAGACAGGGTCAATGCGAACACACTGGACCACCACAAAACTGAGACTGACAGGAAATGATTACAAGCAGGTATGCATGGAACAAGCTGCCTCACTGACATAAAGAATACAAATTATTATCTGCTGTCACAACGTCAGTTCCTTTAAAATACTTGAGCATAAAGGAGGAGATGTTTCTGTAGCTCAAACTCAAGTCTAAGGGCACTCAGTTGCCCTACTCAAGAATGCAAAGCCTGGAGCAATCTAATCAGAATCCCCGTTCCAGAAGCAGCTACTATAAATACTTCATTATAAATATCTCAAATAACAGCTTACATTCGCTAATTAGTATACTAAATGTCAGAAGTGAGTTCTTATGGGGAAAAACCGTAGTGTGTTGGCTGGTGGGATTCTTGCTAAAAAGGGACGGTCATTTATTGAAAGTTACAGTATTCAAGAAATGTAGACGGACTAAAATATTCAGAGACACTACACACTTCTCAGTGAACAGGGCTTAAGAATTAGTGAGGCCTGCAGCCTTTACCCTTAAAGACGACTCTCAAAACTTAAGCTCTAAAAGTCCTGTTATGGGTTTAGGAGGATTCTCTGCTGCCTAATGTCAAGTATAAAGGTAAGAGAATCCTACTTCTAAAAGGTCACTGGGTCTGCCTGGCCGAACCTTTCCTACAAAGCGGTAGTCAAGGCACCTATGAGGACAGCGATCTGAACCCTCATCAAGCTTATGTAACAAACTGTATTAATTGTTTTGAGCCTGCTTCACTGATGAACGATTAATAAATATCTTTATGTGGACAAATGTGATTTGAGTCTTGCAAAGAAGAACTTCCCCACGTTGAACTTGTTTGGCAAAAACTAAGTGTTGTGAATGACAAAGCTCATTCACATCAAGTCATGTTACAGAAAGAGTTTCAAACTTGACATTCAAGTGTGGCCTTCCAAAACTGTGAATGAAATTGTATGAAAACTTCACGTTTGTGAATGGGTTTCTTTTTGGTAGGAGGAGAATGGCCTTAGGTCTTATCAGATTATTAAAATAGTCTATGACCCTAAAATTATTAACAACCATAGCCCTGAGTAATCAACAGTCAAGCAACTATTGTTTTTTTCTATTAAAAGTTAGTTTTCCCTTAAGTCACACAATTTGTATTTCCCCCCCCCAAAAAACCGGCCTTCTAGTTTCTTCTAAATACCACATCCAATTTTATCTGTTTTAGAAAGGTAACTATCAGGAAATACAATTCAGTTGACATTTCAAACATCTGACCCAAAGCAGAAACCAAAACTTTCTTCGAGGAGCCGTTATTTGCACACAGTGATGCATGGTGCATTTTTTTTATATCAAACCATTTTACCTAAAAATGTGAATCATCTGTACACCTCAGTACAGTTAGATTTTGCTTTATTTTTTAAACGAAGTCTGTTATTTCAGCCATGTTTTTACAGCTTCTTCACACTAGTATAGTTTCCAGTTCATCCAGCCCTGGAAAAGAATGACCGATTTTCCTCCTTTTTGTATTTGGTGAATATTTTTTCATCTTGAATGAACTGGTACAAGAAAATAACATTCTACAGAGTCACCAGCAATGCCGAGAAAGGTTAGAGTACCATCTCAGTAGTCAATCTTCTGATAAAGCAATGCACAGTAATTGTTTTTAACCCTCATGAGCAGACATGGAAAATGTTGTAATGAATTACAAATGAACATTATGAAAAATGGCTGCTGAGTCCTCACATCATACAAAATATTGTTCATCACATAGTGGTTGAGTCAGGTCCTAACTGGAGAATGCTGGAAAGAAAATGGGCAGCAGACAGGGTCATGGATTACTTATCAAAAGTAGTAAGAGGGTCACACAGCACTGACTCACATGAGATAGAAGTTCTTATTCCGTGACAATATCTTTCAACTTCATAGACCTTCCACTGGAAATAATTTTAGAGCTACCTGGTCAAAATGTAAATAATTTTGTTAAAACATTTAAAAACTTTTAAACATAAAACATCTTTTTCTTCCCTTTAATCCAAGCATGAAACGACGGAGATTTAAAAAAAAAAAAAATGGGGGGGAGGGGTTTCAAAGCAAAAATGTCTGTCTACTAGCTTTAGAGACAGCCAGAGGAAAAGGTCCTCCTGTTCAGCTAACTTCCAATTTTTGTTTTCTCAAGAATGGGTTTTATTTTCTTCACTAATTTCAGATGCCTTTAGCTATGTGATTCCCTGAAGAATTCCCAGTCTACCCTGAAAAATCCTTGGAGCCTTGCCTTGGAGCCCAGGTAAAGGCTGAGTAACCTAAAACTCTCCCTCTTTTGTAAGGACAACACTGGAGCCACGAGGGTTGTACAACTATGGGGAAGAAGGCTATTTCATTTTTAGATGACTTCTCAGGATCAGTATTTATTTAAAGGAGGAAGGCCCATCATTTCTGGGGTCTCCCCATGTGCTTCTGCCTCGCTCCTGGCTGGTCAGTCCAGGAGGAACGCCTGTGGGCCCAGAGCTGCAAGAAAAAATGTGTACTGCACTGGTGAGATAAGCCACAGATTCCAGAAACATGGCAGTGGCTTTTTCAGATCTACTTTAAAAGTATCAGTGAATCCACTTATAGGAGGTATGTGGAACTATCAAACTGACAAAACAGGAAGTAGAACAGGGATTACCAGGGACTGGGAGGAAGGGGGAATGGAAAGTTATTGTTTAAAGGGGATGGGGTTTCAGTCTGGGAAGATGAAAAAGCTCTAGGGATGGGTAGTTGTGATGCTTACACCACAATGGGAATGTGCTTAATGAATTTTTTAAAATGCTTAAAATGGTAAATTATATGTTATGTGTATTGTACCACAAGAAAGTATCAGTGAAAACCAGGAGGGCTTGCACACAACTCGAGCAGAATGGGTGGCAATCCTGATAACACCTGCATGGCCAGAGAAAAGGGGAGCAAAAGAATGATGGAAGTAGCAGGATCGACAATCGAGAAACGTGGTGGTGCAACTGAGTTAGCAGAAAGGAAAAAAACCAAAGCTCCCTATGGTGTAGAAATACCACCTTCTCCAACTATGCCCTGACAACTGAGCTCAGCTCAAGAAAACGGTGTGTATTTATGGACATCTGGATGAACCTCTAACCTGAGCAGTCTTAGAGGATGATTTTTATAGCAAGCCCTTCACCCAGCTGGAACAAAAAGGAACATTATAGAGAAGAGATCCAACTGATGATAAAGGGCCACTGGATGGTAGGCCAAATGTCCTAGACATCTTCTAAGAAATAATTCCGGATATTCCTATCAGTATCAAATTTTGTCTAGAAGCATAAGAACATCCAGTTCTGAAGGCACTGGACAACTTGATTTTTTTCCCAGACACAGTCCTTAAAAACACATACTATGTATCTCTGTCTCAAAATTACTGGTTAGGAAAGAAGCAGCTCTGCATTACACAGGGACTTAAAAAGATTTTCCACTTTTTTGCTAGAGGTGAAAAGCACTGGAAAAGGCCTTCATTCTGGTTCTTATGCATTTCACCATAAGGGGTCAGGACATATTTCATTACCTTCATGGGCTGTTTGGAGAAAGGGCAAAGGGACATCTCTCGCCCTGGCATCAAAGTAACTCCGGTTCCTATGATCTCTGCCCAGCTGATGCTTCATCACAAAATTAACATAAACATGGAGAATATGCAGACGATGTGGGAGCAGAACCTTCTCTGCACAACTGCAAAGACAGCATCCTGACGCACAGGTAGAGAGGTCCACTCTTCTCTTTCTGTGGAACTCAAGGGATTCTTCCTGCATCCAGAATTAAAACTGTGACTCCTAGGAACGTAGCTATAGGCTCTCGAATAAGACTCGTGCCAAGCATGACTATTTACAAGTTAATGAAACAAGGAACTGTTCTGAGGTAAGGACCTCCAAGTTGAAGTATAAGTAGGTCTTAAGAAAAGCTTTTAGTTTAGACTTCAAGCGCCCTCATTAAATGGATGAGACGTGACAAGAGAAGGTGATAGTACGTCCGTGGTCTTGCCCTTTCGGGAAGTCACAGGTGGAGAGTAAGGCCGCTATTGCATGTAGTGCTACAGGTACATCAACCAGAGGCACATTAACTACAAGGAATTACGTACGGAACGCCTGTCGTGAAAGAAACACATCTATCTGGAAAGAGATTTGGCCATTTGTCCTGTTCCTCACTCTGTGTTTCTGAGAAAGAGGAAAAGTGGCTGTTCTTCTTTGTCTTGATAAAACACAGAGTTCAAACAGCTGAGAGTTCTGCTGTTGTTGCTGTTGTTGTTGTTGTTTTAAGAAAAAGCCTGAAATCAATACAGCTTTCATTGTATCTTTCGAATATCACAAATAAGTCTGAAAAATCATCCGGCATCTTGCTGATTCCAGACGGCTTAGATCTTACTCATCAGCCTGCTCAACTGCTCCTTTTCAGAAACATAGACACCATCCAAAATTCTTCTGATATCCTTGTTTTTAGCTGTTGTGGCTTGCTGAACCAAAGCAGCTGAGTTTGATACGAGTTCGATGTCATTTCCTTCATGCACCAACTCCTCTTTCTGGGCTTGCAATACTGAATAAGCAACACCTGGCTTCATCCAAACCCCGCAGATGTACTGTTCACCCAAGAGATTCCAGATTTCAACAGGAGAACCCTTCTCCTGAACAACGTTGATGGGGAAGCGAGCATACACGGACCTCATCTTGTAGCGGAAACGCAGTGCAACGCCCTTGACCATGTTCTGTACTTGACTGCAGATAGTGCGGACTGTAGCCAGTTCTGTTCCAGTCCTGCCATTTGTCAACTCGGAGCCCATTCTTCTTTCCAAGGAGACTCAGTTCTACATTGATGGACTGACGTCCCTTCACAGGGTTCCTCTGGGGCCCTTCAGAGTAACAGTGTGTCCTTTCAGAGTGATGTGGACATTTTCTGGAATATCAACAGTCTCAGGGCTGAGAATGGTCTTCATTCTTGCAGTTGATGTGGCAAAGAGCTAAGTGAGAGTTCTACAAGTTTAGACTTTGAGGGATTTCAGTGACCTGATCTGAGTAACAAGAATCACCTTATCTCAAGTGGATAAAGTATCAGAAATGGTGTCTGACTAACCAGAAAAGGCATAAATATTTTCACACTTAAAATATATGTTATGGAAATGAGAACAGAGGATGACAAGTGAGAGGCTGTCTTAGAGCCTGAAGGGCCACCCCTTCCGATGGCAGCTGAGATCTCACGCCTAGCTCTGCTGCAAGTTCTGACTTTCCCTTAACACTGTGGGCAGCTCCCACCTTCTCTTAATTGTGACCCCTCAAAATACTGGTTTTCCAAATTTATCCAGAAGGTTTTGTTAAAGATAGATTTACGTTCTGGCCTGCTATAAACACCACCAACAACAACAATCCCCGAAAAATGAAGCCTCAAAAAGTAACTTGTCCTAAGGGAAAAAACACAAACTGATAATTACTGTAAAGTTTCAGAGCTATATTCCCTAGCAGTGAGCTTTCTACACTGGCTTTCACTTTAGGCTTCACAACTTTCAAACTCTAAGGATAATGAAATTTCAGAGTTCCAAAAACTAACTCCTCTGTGACACAGACAGAAATTCTGTGGAATACCAAATCAAAAGCCCAGAGCTGTTTTGAACATTATAGATAAGCATTTAAAAGAAGTAAAGATGAAGAAAACCAGAGACAAATTACACTTATTTATTAGTTGTAGACAGAATTCACAAGATCCCCTGATGCTTGGGACTCCAAACAGAAAACTACCTTGAAAGTTATGACACTCCAGGTGAACCCTGAGGTTAAAAAACAAACTGAGAATATTTCCATGCTAGCCATTTCTGAAGTCTTTAGTCATTTTGACATTTTTAAATTCAGAGTAAAATCCTGGCAAAGAGAGAGTGTGAACGGTCCTCGACTTCATGTCATCGTACGTACTCTATGAAGTCTGACTTAGAAGAAAAATTTCTAAAAAAGGAAAAACTCAGGGCACCTGGGTGGTTCAGTCGGTTGAGCATCTGACTCTTGATTTTGGGTCGGGTCATGACTTGGGGTCGTGGGATCAAGCCCCATGACAGACTCTGCTCTCAGTGGGGAGTCTGCTAGAGAGCATCTCTCCCTCTCCCTTTGTCCCTTCCCCTCTCATGCACTTGCTCTCTCATGCGCACTCTATCTCTCAAATAAATAAATAAATCTTTTTTAAAAAAAAATCTTTAAAAAAGGAAAAACTCGTAATAGGCAGACAGAAATCTATGTAAATGTCCCAGTGTCCTAGTATTAACAACAAGCGAAAGCAGTGCCCTGGTTCCTCTACTCCCCATTTCGGAGACAACTAGGAAGAAAGAAAGAACAAAAAAATGGATCGAGGCACGTAATGAGCTGCCCTTACACTGCCTTGGAGTCCACGCTACAGTATGTAATAAGCACTGACTACTAAATACCCACTCCAACTCAGGATGGCTGCCTTCAGCCCTTTCCTCCTCATCTATGATTCTCACCTCCCTCTGAAGACACAGGCAAGAGAGGAGGCAAGGAGACAAACTAGCAAGTGCTGAGGCCGCTGGTGAAGAGCACTAATAAGGGTGTTTAATAAAACTACGGAGTGAATTAAGTGTGTATGTTTCTTCTGCCAGCTCGGCCTTTCACTTCGCCTGGTCCTCCTGCTCCCCTGGCCTCAGACCATTATGCGGAGTGAGCTGCATTATCCATCACCTCTCCGGCACCACCAAGCAGAAGGCAGGCTGGCCCCACCAGGCCATCTGCACATGCACCTGCACTCAGCCAGCAGCGGCTGCTCGCGATCTGCTGGCCCAGAGATGCCCTGGCCCAGAGGGCACCACTGTGAACTCATAGTTTCCGCAGGAACTAGTCCAAGGATTCAGAAAGAAAAGCTGGAGAGAGCCAAAGACAAGGGACAGGACAACAAATGGTAGCTTACAAATGTGAACCACAAAACCTCTAGGGCAGCAGTCACAAAGCATCTAACTCACCCATAGCTCCTAAGAATTTGAAAGTCATTACTGTCTAGTCCCTTGGATAAATATTTCATCTTATTTTAAAAATATATTTGTCATTATTTAGGAGCAAAATAATTACAGCATACCACAATCTCAATTTCCTCTTTTTTTTTTTAATGCTCATGAAAATACTCAAGCAGACAATGGTGGGTACATAGGAATATTATTAAATGAATTCATATTAGATCTGCAAAAGCTTTTCTCAAAATTTGAAAGTAAAATTTACTCTTATAACCGTTTGCATGAGCATGATAAAGAAGTCCTAACTCTGAAAGTTCTTATAGCTGTTTCTCAATATACAAGCTCATATGAATATACTTGAAAAACATGAAGTCTAAAATAAACACAATACAAATGGTAAGAAACCCAAATAAATTTAAAAATACTGATTTCATTGGTAATTAAACATATTAAAACAATGAGCTATCATCCCAAATTAGCAAAGACAAAATTGGTAATTCCAAAAGCACAGGAGAGAAAAGCGTCTCCCCCTCACTCTCATACACTACTGGTAAGGAGGCTGATGGATACTTTTTGTCTAGAGAACAATGAGACAAAATGTACCTAGAGTTCTTAAAATGCTCACTCTTTGACCCCAAGTTCCACCTTTGGGAATCTGATCTGCTTAATACATAATAACCAGAAATGAACACAAAGACTTATATCCAAACATGCTGATTTATTTGATGGTTATAATATACTTATTGTAGTAAGTGACACATTGGATAAAATCTAAGTACTTGCGCCAGTTAGAATGGCAAAAATGGACAAGGCAGGAAACAGCAATTGCTGGAGAGGATGTGGAGAAAGGGGATCCCTCCTACATTGTTGGTGGGAATGCAAGGGAAGTCCCTTAAAAAGTTAAAAATTGAGCTACCCTATGATCCAGCCATTGCACTACTGGGTATTTACTCCAAAGATACAGACATAGTGAAGAGAAGGGCCATATGCACCCCAATGTTCATAGCAGCATTATCCACAATAGCTAAATCGTGGAAGGAGCCGAGATGCCCTTCAACAGATGACTGGATTAAGAAGCTGTGGTCCATATATACAATGGAATATTACTCAGCTATCAGAAAGAACGAGTTCTCAACATTTGCTGCAACATGGACGGCACTGGAGGAGATAATGCTAAGTGAAATAAGTCAAGCAGAGAAAGACAATTATCATATGATTTCTCTCATCTATGGAACATAAGAACTAGGAAGATCGGTAGGGGAAGAAAGGGATAAAGAAAGAGGGGTAATCAGAAGGGGGAGTGAAGCATGGGAGACTATGGACTCTGAGAAACAAACTGAGGGCTTCAGAGGGGAGGGGGGTGGGGGAATGGGACAGACTGGTGATGGGTAGTAAGGAGGGCACGTATTGCATGGTGCACTAGGTGTTATACGCAACTGATGAATCATCGAACTTTACATCGGAAACCAGGGATGTACTGTATGGTGACTAACATAATGTAATTAAAAAAACATTAATAAGTAAATAAATAAATAAATAAATAAATCTAAGTACTTGGCCAAAGAATGTACATAAATTACAGATCTATAAAATGAAACATTATGCAGCCATTTAAAATTAATATACCATATATTAAACTCAATTGTTTTTTTCAAGTAAGATACAAAAATACAACAAAACAATTTCATCTATGTAAAAGAGAAACCAATACAGAAAAAAGATTGGAAAAGTCATATACCAGCATCTTAACCACGGTAACCACTACATAAGGGGGTACAGGTGACTTTTAAATTGTATTTCCCAAACGGTCTACAATCTGCAAGCTACACTTTTATAATTGGCAAGTAAATAGTTTCAAAAGTCTATGGATCAACAACCAATGGTATTTTGAAAAAATCAGCTATTTTAAACACTAAGACCAGCTGTATAAAACAAGCCTTTTACAATAAAAACAGCATTTCTTATCATTCAATTCTGAATGATTCCCAGATAAAGCATCTTTGACTTTGAAAATCAATGTCACAACATAAACCTTTAACAAAAAATAATCAGTTACAAAGAAAGCACAATTTATCTCCAGGTGGAATTATATAATAGTCCTAAAACGGACATTATGGTTTTTCCCTGTGATTTTCTTTCCCTAGAAATAACTGTGAGAGATGAAAGAACCATTTTATTAATTCCAACTTTGAAGAGGACAAGACACTATTCATAAGCAACTTTCTGCTAACAGATAAATCTCTAAGTATAAATACAACTAGGAATTTTTAACCAAATGCTGGATTGTATGTCTCTCTACTGGATCTATAATGAAAATACGCATGAGAAACATATCAAATTTTTAAAAAGTGAGAGATAGAAACATAAAAACTCATTTAAGTTTTAACACCTTCTGAACATGTATGGGTCTTTGAAGTGGGACAGATCCAGGTTTTAAAAAAAACAACCAGGGGGCAAGATACTTAGCCCCTCAAAACATGCCTGTTTCCTCGAGTTTAAAATCAGGCTAAATAAGACGGAGTATGCAGAAGTACCTCACACATAACTCAATAAAAGATAGCTACTATTTTCCCTCAGAAGCAATGTTTACTATGTAGAAGCAAGGAGTAAAGTGCATAACAGAAGATTTAAATCGATTTAGTAAGCATTTGAGAGTCTCTGCAAGACACCGGGTATACTGAAATAAACAAGAGTGGGCAGTTTTCAGGGAGAGAAAAAATACAGGCCAACGAAAAGTTACAATATAGCTATGGTAAGTCCAGACTGCTTTAAAGAAGTACAAGTTAGGAAACATAACTGGGGCTGGAACTGAAGGAAGACTTTTAGAGAGAAGTGCTGTTAGATCTGGACAATAGAAAAATAAACATTACCCAGTCAGAGGAAGAACAGAACATCAGCTAAGTACAAATGGTACAGCTAGAACCGGAGTTTCTTTTTTTTTAAGACTTTATCAGAGAGAGACCACAAGCAGGGGGAGCAGCAGACAGGGGGAGAAGCAGACTCCCCACTGATCATGGAGCCCAATGCAGGACTTGATCCCAGGACCCTGGGATCATGACCTGAGCCGAAAGCAGACACTTCACCAACTGAGCCACCCAGGCATCCCTAGAACCAGAGTTTCTTAAGGGATGTGGCCTGCAAGATCACAGAGGAGGCGGGATGGATGCTGTCACCACAGCCACACCGCACCTTCCACTGAGCCACAGGCGGCTCCTGCAGGGAAGGAGAAGGAAGGAGGCTGCCACCCAGAGAAGAGCCTTCCGGCCACTCCCACCTTGCAATCTCTCTCCAACGCCCTCTATTGACAATGCTAGTAATGCAGTGGCTAACAAGGGAGAATTACTTCAGGGTGGGCTTTTGGTCCCATAAAGAAGACCATACTGGGGGCTGAGAAACTTTAAATTGGTAACTGGCATACTGCCTTTCCTCTCAAGTAAAAGACTCAGCCTTCTTCTGGTTTTTGTTTTTTTTTTAATCTTTGGGCTCTAACACAATGTCTGCCATAGAGTAGGAATTCAATAAATTTGCAAAGCAGGGTAAAATGGAAAGAACACAGAATTTAGATGCAGGCAGATACTGGGTCAAGCCTGTTCAGTCACGGGGTAGGGGCAGTAGGGGTTAGAGGATACAAAAATAAGCAGCAGGAAAAAAATGGATTTCCTAAAAGCCGGCATGCACAGGACTTTTCTACCTAGAAATATTTCAGACTCTAGATCACACTTCAACAGTGTTCTCTAATGTCCATACAGGGATTCATCTACCTCGAGACGCCATCTTTTCGCGGAACTGTAAATGCATTCATGACAATGAAAACAAGCGAGCTAAGGCGGGCCAACAGGAAAGACGCTGGAGCTAAATATTCCCAACTACTGTGACGCAACACACACAGCTGAAGCCACGCACGCTTCCTAACCTGCTTTTTCATTTCTGATTGTTCATCTCGGGCACTAAATAGTATCCTCGGTATCAAAAACTGTTATTTTCCTAAAATTACATCCTGATGTTGGAAAACTTTGATGATAAAACAAGATACCTCTCTGCAGGTTAGCAAACAAGAAACACAGCTTTCAACGTTGCCCTGTTACGAACAGCCTCACCTTGCTGAACAGAAAAATCAGTGTTAAATTACATCTCTCAATGTTTTTTAAGGCACAAGGGTCGATCCAAAAGTTCTCTGCGGTGCCAACTTTCTATATAAAGCTACTTGCAGGACGTAAAGATTTTCTTTCAATCAGAATAAAGAGAATCACAGATGTAGACAGTGACAGACAACATTCAGTCTTCATAAAGTCTTGCTTCTTGAAAGAACAATTCCAGAGAAGTGACAACCTGTCCTAGTTTTAACCATCTTTAAAAAAAGACTAGTCCTAGAATAGTTGTGGTTTAAGCAATGAATGTAAAGAATCAAACACTGCTAACAGTGCTTTCTGGCAGGAAATTCATCCTCAGTTTTTCTTGATTTGGCTCATATTTATAAGAAAACTAACTTCAAATACAATGGCATTTTTTTTCTAAGTAATCTCTATACCCAACGTGGGGCTTGAACTCATGACCGTGAGATCAAGAGTCATATGCTCTACTGACTGAGCCAGCCAGAAGCCCCTAATGTTATATTTTAAAAAAAAAAAAAAAAAAAGTCAACACTTGGGAGACTAGAATTATTACAATAAAAAGTTCTTAAAATTCAACATAATTGTATTCTAAAAGATGTTCTTCCAATAAATTTCAAAAGCAATAATCATTCATCTTTAGAGAACTACAAAATTTAATTACACCTGACTCTCTCTATAAGCCATTCAACACAGAACAGAACCATATTTAAAGATCTTCTCTAAAGAGGCTTATTTTCAGCTCTTCTTCAGACAGGGTCCATGTCCTCAGTGCCTCTTACAGTGTCCAACACGAGAGAGATGAGTGACAGCATTTGTTCAAGAAATAGCTAGAAGGATCTCCCCACATGGTAGTCTATTCTACGAGGTGGCCTATGCCATGGATAACAATGCCACTCATTCTCACTCTACTTCATATCCACAAGTTACTAGTGGGGAAATCGTTCATTCATTTTATCCACCACTACTGATCATAATGAACCCTTTGTCAATTTGTTCCAAACAGAACAGAACACTACCCACATATAATTTCCATTCCTCGTAATAAGCTAGGTCTTGCCTGAAGAGGGTGGAACCAGAATTGTAGCAGTAAGAACAGAAAAAAGAAAAAAAAAGGTTTTGGGGTTTTTTTTGGTTTTTTGGGTTTTTTTTAGTGTTTTTCTGCTCTGTCTGGAATGTTCTTCTCTTACTATGAATAAATATTACAGAATTCACCTGAGATGTATATTTAGACTTATGCCTTCAAAGGGCCTTCCTGACTAGCCCACCCAAAAATGATGCCATCTAAATTAAAGATGCATTCTAAAATGCTAATAAAAATTTAATAGAGAGTATTGAAGAAATGCAGTAAAACAATTAAGATAATAAAAATGAGATAAAAAGAAGTTAAAAATAATGTCAGAGAGAAGCAGTAAAATTAGAAAACAGGAAAGAAGGGATAACATTCATAAAACTGGAGTCCCAACGGAAGAGCAAAAAACCAAAAAAAAAAAAAAAAAAAAAACATGGAGGGGGGTAAAACCAATATTTAAAACTAGAATCCAAGAAAACTTCACAGATATAAAAGATCTGAATCTACACATTGAAAGTGCCAACCAATACTTGGAAGAATTTACCTGAAACAATCAACTCCCAAATGCATCTTAGAAAACTCATAGGCTTCAAAGATAAAGAAAAGCTCAAGGCCTCTAGGCAAAAAAAGATAAAACAATGAACAAAGGCAAACAAATTTGACTGGCATCAGAGCTGTCTAAAACAAAATACAATGCAAGGCAACAACGGAACAGCACCGTTTAGAAATTCAATGAAAGAAAGTATGAATAATGGATTTTATAACCAACCAAGCTGTCCTTCAAGTATCAATGCCTTGTAAAAACACTTCTAAACAGAGAAGAATCACTCTCCCTTCTCCAAGATTCTAGCTTAATGCACCTAATGACAGGAAAAAGAGTGATGAGGCCATTCATACACACAACTGTAAATCTAAGATTAAAATAAAGGTGGAGACATTAACCTTTGAAAGTTGAAGATTAATATGCAAATGTTATATGTCGTAACAAAACAGAAGTAATGCAAAAACAACGTGAAGAAAAGGAAAAGGTGAGAAAGTAAAATAAGTTCTTTGGTTGGCAAAAGCCAGAAGTTAAAGGGTACCATTTAACTCCAACACAACAGATGGTAAACGATTAAATGGGTAACGGGGTTACAGGCATTTAAAAGGTACAGAGACAAAAGTAACCACAGAATAATACAAATGTTCCTAAATGACATGTCATTAATTAAAAAAAAAAAAATCTCATAGAGAAACACAGCAAATAGAAAATAACGTATAATTACAAAATATCACCAGAGACTTCAGACCACATTTATCAGTCATATCAACAAAACAAGATTTCAAATTTGGCTCACAAAGCAAGACCCAACTCTGTTCTACATATTAAGAGACACATCTTAAGCATAGTTCAGAATGGCTAAAATTAAAGGATATACAAAGGTGTAACAAGCAAAAGAGAGCAAAGTAGAATTCAAGCCAAAAGATTTAAACATGAAAAGAGCACTTTAATTCTAAAGCCACAACTGACAACAAAATTGTAACTCATAAATATCCATAAATGAAATAATGCTGTAACCACCCTTATAAAACTAAACAGAAGTTGCAAGTGTGAAAGGATTTCAGTCTAAAATAGAGCCAGATGATATGAAATGGAAAATATTCCAAAAGAACCCTCAAAAAAAGGGAGCTGAGGCATTTCCAGTAAATGCTGATTTACAGAAGACAGAGACTTATCTCCTGTCCAGTGGATAGCCTCCAAGAAGCTCTCCCTATTTCAAGCCAATGAGCTTACTGCCAACGTAATTAGGCAAGAGAAATAAATTAAAGGATAAAATTTGGTAAAGAAAAATTAAACTCTATTTGCAGTTGAAACGGCAGTGTATCTAGAAAATCCTACAAAAATTACTGATAAAAATTAACAATAAAAAATTAAGTTAAAATACAAAATTAAGTAACAATAGCCTTTGAAGACACAAACAATAACCAATTTGAAGACAAAAAAATAGAACATCAGAGGTAGAGAAAGCACTTAAGATAGCAAACAAAAACCATAAAATTCTTAGGGATAAACTTAACAAGATATACCCTAAACCTATATTGTGAAAAAGATTAAAACACCCCTGAGAGTAAGAAAACTAGACCTGAATAAACATACCATCTCCTATTCTTGGATAGGATGAATCAACATCATAAAAATGTTGGTTCTCCCCAAGTTAATTTATGATTAATTTTTATTTACCAGGAAAAGTACCAACTACTTTGGTCATGGAGTTAGAAAGGTGATAGTTAAGTTCACCTGAAGAAACTGATGTGCAAGAATAGTGAGAAAAAAAAACATAAAAAATGAAAAACCACAAGGAGAGATTAACTCTACCAGATATCAACTCATAAATAAAACTTCCATAAACACAGAGCAGACGGAACATAAATAAACAGACCCATGGAATAAAGCAAGAAGCTCAGATTAGACGTAGGTAAATTTGGAAATGTAATGTATGATAAAGATGGCATCTCAAAACACTGGAGTAAAGATAAAATGCTTAATAAAGAGCCCTGGGACAATTAAGTAGCTATTTGAACAGGATGCAAGTAGAGCGATACCTTGACACCGTACATAAACACACACTCCAAATGGATCAGGGATGCAAATGTGAAAGAATAACCCAAACAAGTACTAGAAGAAACCACGAGTGAGCTTCTCTTTACGTTCAGTGTACAGAAAGGCTATGGCTTAACTAGGACTCAATATCCAGGAGAAATTGGGGAAAAACATTTTATAAATTTAATGAAGTATTTTATGTGTCACTAAAACACCATAAGCACAGTCAAAAGGCAACTAAAAAAACTGGGAGAATGTGTCTGTTGTGACATATATTACAGACAAATATCTGTAATACGTAAAAAACTTTAAGAAATAAGAAAAAGACATGAACAATTAACAAAGATATAAAAATGGCCAAACATATAAAAAGAACCAGAGAAGGAGAGAAACGAAAGTGATAACCCTGAGACACCATGCTCCCCTACTGAAAAATGGTGGAATTATATAGCAGGACAACAACAACACTGTTTTTGAGGGGCTGCGGAAATGTCCAATTTTCATACACTGCCCATTAAGAATGCAAATCAGCACAACCCTTTTGAAGAGTATTTTGGCACTATCTCTATATGCACTTACCTTTCAACCTAGCAATCTCCACTCTAGAAATGTATCCTGAAGACACACCTCCAACAGTATAAAAATCTATGTGCCAGAGTTTACTTACTGCAGCACTATCTGGAACTACAAAATAATGGAAACAATCTAAGTGTCCACACACAGGAAACCAGTAGAATGAACCCTGATATGGCCACAGTGCAGTATGGTGCAGCCATAAGAAAGAACGAGGATGACCTCTTATCACCGGATACAAAGTTCATAGGCTATATCACAGAATAAAAGAATTAAGTAAAAAACAAAGGGAAATTTTTGAAAATTACACGGATTCTGTATACAGTATTTGGTACAATTTATTCTGTGGGATTATGACCCACATAAATAACCATGAGTCCATACAGATATAAATAGTTGAATAAATAAGTAGGGAGAAAGAACAGTTCCTCACAGTAAAAGTCCAATTAATAAATATAAAAGGCATGATAGAAACAGGAAAATCACAACTGGTCTTGTGCTTGTATGTGGATAAAAGGAAGAATGAGCCAGAAGCTACTGGAAGATGGGGGGATGAAGATGAAAAGAAGAGTAATGGGGAGGGCGGGAAGGGTGACGTGGCAATGATCCTTCCCTTGATAAACTACTTAGCATAGTTCTGATGTTGAAAATCATGCTAATATTTCACATACTAAAAAAACAAAAATACAAAAAAAATTAAAACCAGACAGGAAGTGGGCAGAATCCATAATGGAATACAAGTGGCTTCAAATTAACTTAATGGAATAACAAATTAATAACATAACCACATTCAATCTAGCTTTGGAAAGCAACATTTTGGCTACATATTGTAAGATGAAAGACAAAAAGGACTTACACATTTTATTCTAGTTAGTAAAATGTCTTCTTCACAGGAGAATGGGTTAGTAATTCTGAAGCTACTCTATAATGCTTAATGGGTTTAAACAAATAGCATGTACACGGTAGGAAATGAGAGCTATGTTTCTTGCAGCTATACAATGAAGTTAAGAAAGGAGGGTAGGCTAGAAATAAATCCC
This sequence comes from Ursus americanus, assembly GCF_024610735.1. Lineage (NCBI taxonomy): Eukaryota > Metazoa > Chordata > Mammalia > Carnivora > Ursidae > Ursus > Ursus americanus. Next base: position 23,492,809 of record NC_142158.1, on the reverse strand, counting down.
ATGCAGTTGAAACAGAATCAGAGAGAGTAGTATGACCTCATGCTTTTTAATACAGATACAGATAAACAGATACAGATATTTGTATACATATACACATTTCCTAACTCTGTCCACTAACATTGCCTAGAAGCACTGGGAAGAGCATAAAAGTGCTCAGATTAGGTGTCTTTACACCAGTCACCAATGAAAGGAACCAGGCTTCTGTGGAGAAATGGCTCCATTCAGGACTGAAGCAAGGAGAGGACAAGATGAGCCTGGACTAACTAATGTACCAGAAAGGAATCAACCTAAAGGAGTTTCCACTGGTCAACTCCAGACCAATCTGAGGAATAAAATAATGATAGTAAGGGACTATTATGCTCCACAGAATAAATAAACCCGGACTCTATAATGAAATAAATGAATAAATAGGAGTCCCGCTCTCTTCCTTACAGAAAGATTCCAATTAATTAATGTAGACAGCATGATGGAAATAGAAAAATCACTTGATAAACCCTATAGTATTAACTGTTGCAGGCAAGAATAACCAGTGGCTAAATTTTATGGTGAAAGCATGAGGATAAACAGAGTATTTGCATAATCCCAAAGTATCACCAAATACTTATTAATTCCAAAGGGGAAGATAATAACTTTACAGTGGGGAAAGGCAAAAGCCACCCACTTAATGAAATAAATTTAACAGCTAGTTACTATATGTTAAAGTTAAACCATAAGGAGATGTTACAAAACCCAGAATCTCCTTGGTATGACTGACCCACTGAGGACACGTAATCATTCCTGTAGTCTTGATAAAATGCACAGCTGAAGCTGATCATGAGGAAATCCAGAAAAGCCCCAATTAGGCAACGTTTTACGACATAACTGACCAGTAGTCTCCAAAAGTGTCAATGTCATAAAAGACAAAGACAGAGAAATTGGCCCAGATTGAAAGAAACTGGCACGACAACTAAATGCATTGTGAGATCCAAAACGAGACCCTGAACTAGAAAAAAAGACAATGTGTGAGTAAGATCTGTATAACAGTTCATTGTACCGGATCAATATGCATTTCCTGCTTTGGTAATTGCATTATGGTGATGTAAGACATCTGAGCATTACAGAACTGCAGGGAGGGGTCTAGGGGACGTCTCTGCACTACTCTTGCATCTTTTCCATAAGTATGATATCATTTCAAGATGCAAATTAAAAAAATTTTAAGGCTCTATGAAGTCCCAGTCAAAACATGTTCATAGATAATATTTATAATAGCCAATTATTAGGGGGAAAAAACCCTAAATGTCCATCAGAAGGTAAGTGGTTAAATAAAATATCATGTACATAAGATAGAACATTATTTCTATGAATCCATGAATAAGTAAAAGCACACAGAAGTATCCTATAAAGCCATAAATGAAAGGATAAGGAAGCTTTATCTATACCTGTATGGAATTATTTCAGAATGTACAGCTGAAAGAAGGGAGGGAAGAACAGAGAGAGAGGTGAGAGAATGGAAGGGAAGCAGAGAGTGCAGGAAGAGCTGTTGTAACCCTTTTGGCTGCTATCAACAATTATGCAATAGATGATTATATCCCTATCCTTGCAGACGAGTCTTTTCTTATCTGTAGGGGAGAGGGTCATAAAACACAGAATTGCTAAGTCAAGGGGCATACATATTTTTTATTTTTATACCTATCAAAAAATTACTTTCCCAGAAGATGGCAGTAATTCAAATACATTTGAATGTACCAGCAATGTATCAGAGTAAACATTTCTCCACAATCTTAGGAGCACAGGATCTCCTGGGAAAAAAAATACAACATACTCAGCAAAATACAGTATCTCATTTTAATTGTATTTCTCTGACCACCAGGAAGGATGAAACTCTTTCATGTTTACTTGCATTTCCTCCTCCATAAACTGCTTGTTCATACCCTTTGGAAATTGTCCAATTAAGCTGTTTCATTCAAGGAGCCCTTTGACATCATTATTCATTCATATATATATGTGCATATATATATATGATTTTTATATATGATTTTATATATTTATATAAGTATAAATCGTACATACATACATATAAATTTTATATATTTTAAAAATCTGTGGTTTTTTTTAAATATAGATTTGGGTGCTTCAGGCCATACAAAAATTTAAAACATTAGGTCATTAAATCGATTGAATCTTTTTGATTATGATAACGGAGACTGCAACTGCCATTTAGTGGACAGAAGTCAGAGGTGCTAGACGTCTTCTAATCCATAGGTCTGTCCTGTACAAAGAATTCCACATGTCCTGTATGAATTTTGAATGTCCCACTGAACATTCATGTAGGTAAAAAATATTATTTACAATATCTAGAATCTAACTCTATTTCACATATAAACACAATGCATTTTTTAAACAGTTTCAGGAATCCAACTTTTAAGAAAGTGGAGGGGGAAAAAAAAAATCACATTTTGTTGCACTGAGAACTTTCCAAAGAGATGTCATCTGCTTGAGAGAAAGGCTCATCACTAGGGCAAGCGCATTCCTGGTATTTAAGCTAATAAGGCCACACACATACTAGACCGCCTTCACTCCTCTCACATTCAGTGTGATTCTATATAAACACATTCCTTACGTTTCCTACTGTATCTATGCCTGAACATTTACATTTTGAAACATATATTACCTTATCAAGTTTTGGGTTTCCCTCTTACATTAATTCTATTCAGAGCAGTGTTATTTGTTATTATGTGTACAGGTAGATCATATTATTTATGAATTTCACCTCAGAACAATGCACTTGTTACACAAAAGGATCGCTGAGCCCACTAAGATCAGAACTACCACCCTTGGATTACAGGAGAGGAAAGATTTCTCTAATTTCAGGTCTTTGACCTTCCTCTCCTCCACTAGGAATACAGATAAGGCTCCTCCTCTAATCCCCCCTACCCAGTGAACCTTCTTCCCAAGACCCAGTGTCTCAGCAACGTCAGTGCTCTCCTCACACATCCAGTTCTAAGGCTCAACCGCTGACCTGAAGTTACTTAGGCAGAAGGACAAGAAGGGCATCAGCAATATAAACTCAAAGCGCCATGTGCCCAGGATTTGCTCAATGAATATCCATCAGTTCTATTTTAATTTTTTTAACTACCATTTTAAAATTTACTTCATCAAGTATACTAAAGTCTTTGTTATTTATTAAAATGGTAAAAACATCAAAACAGTAGGGGCGCGTGGGTGGCTCAGTCATTGAGCATCTGCCTTCGGCTCAGGGCATGATCCCAGAGTCCTGGGATTGAGGCCCACGTCAGGCTCCTCTGCTGGGAGCCTGCTTCTTCCTCTCCCACTCTCCCTGTTTGCGTTCCCTCTCTCGCTGGCTGTCTCTTTCTGTTAAATAAATAAATAAAATCTTTAAAAAAAAAATCAAAACAGTAAATTAATCTATGCTTCAACCACAGATGACCAAAAAAAACTATGAAATATGTTGACATTTTCTCATTCAAAAAAAAAATAAGTCTTTCAGTAACTATCATAAAATATTGGCATGTGTTTAAGGAGAGCATCAAATTAAACTTTTTAGTTTTGCCATAAACTCTTCTTATCTGACCCCTTATAAACGAAAAGAAATTTATGAGCTAGAAAACACGTCACTGCCTGGCACAGAGGATGAGCTGTTCATTCTAAAACATACTGTAAAAGAGATCCTTGACAAACACATTAATTTGTACTTTTCCCAGAACAGTTTCTATCACGTGATTCTGTCAGTTTCTTTCTTGATGCACCTACACTGAGAAAAGCAGACAAGTGTGAGCACACAGAGACATCCAACAAAAGAAGAAAACTACTACTAAAGAATGGGTCATTAGAACATAAATTTGTCTGGTAGTTCATAACAATGGTTCAACAGTATATCTTCGCAAGGACACAAAAGACACTGTTGCTGAATGCACAGGGTACATTCCAGGATGAGAATTTGATATCCTTAACTTTCCTATAATTATATCCAATGGCAACAACCCACAGAAAATCTACAGCAAGTTTTATAGGACTCTTACCATTGGTTAGATTTTCTTTTTTTTTTTTTTTAAGATTTTATTTATCTGAGAGCGAGCGAGAGAGAGAGAGAGAGAGAGAGAGAGAGATCATGAGCAGGGGAGAGGGGTAACAGGAGAAGCAGACTCCTCATTGTCCAGGAGGCCCAATGCAGGACTCAATCCCAGGACCCTGGGATCATGACCTGAGCCGAAGGCTTAACCAACTGAGCCACCCGGGTGCCCTCCACTGTTTAGATTTTCAGTGGTTACTTCTAATTCTCCATTTTTTTCACGTTAGATGTACAACACTAAATTTCCATTTAAGTGAAAAACAGCATTGTTCTCAGCTAAAACAAACTTTTTAGAACTACATAAAATAGTGTTTTCTAACGTTTAACTATAGAATGATTTTAAGTCTCAACCTGTCTTCCGAATGGTCACTGAATTTCACGATATTCAATTTTAAACTCTACTTTTGTTTTCTATCTAAATTCTTTTAAAATTTCTAGTTTCTAAACCAGGCTTGTAATTATTGTAACATAAAGCTGAATCTCAGAAACAACGACATGCTTTCCTTAAAGATTCCGTTTCAAATATGCTAACAGCAGGTCTTAGGAGCAGAAAGTATGTTGAAAAACCCAATTACTCCTTATTATCACTATCATCATCATCATTAGTAGTAGCATCAGTATTAGTGTGTGCAACATCTAAGCCATGAACTCTTCCTGTATTTTGTTATTACTTCATCAGAGCCAGGTCAGGGTAACCAAAAAGAGAAAAAGTTCTCAAGTGGCATCTATACTGTTTCTTAGATGTTCTTAATAAAGAAAACAGGAGAAAGAAGGGTCATTTGTCTAAAAGTACGAGAAACTAATCCAATACACGAATCCTGACAAATAAGAAATATAATATGTATTTTGCCCCAAAGACTATAATCTACAGCAAAGACATCGAGTTAATCCCCTGATAAAGTTCTCCCTTTCTCCCTTACCAACAGAACCCCAATTCAGTTAGGGGCAACAATGTGACCAGTTCGAAACAAAAATATACTTCCTAGCTTCCCTTACAGAGTAGTCATATGAGATGGTTCCAGCCACTGGCATACACCACACAGTTTTGAGTGGGACTTCCTGTAAAGCTCCTTTAAAGGAGGCACAAAGTCAAGGGGCTTTGTCCCATTTGGTACTTTCTCCTTTTTAGAAAATACGTATAATGGCTAGAGAGTAACATTCACTTTACACCATAATCGAAAGACCACATCCTCGAATTGGTAAACGAAAGCCAGCGACTTCCTAACTATGGACTTCACGTCATATGAGAAAAATAAACCCCCATCTTATTTAAGCCTCTACTTTCTGAGTTTTCTAGGACATGCAGCCTAACTTAATTTCTAAATGACGTAATCGAATAGAAAACAGGAGTACAGAAAAATTTCTAAGAAAAGCTACAGAGGAAGACACTTGCTCTGACAGAGGGAGGAGATGGTGGGCGTCCGAAGTATAAACAGAGACAGAAAGCAAACACATGACTTGGTTCATTCATTTGTTCAACCATCACGGTCAACCGCTGTAACCAGGCGCTAGTTTCTGAGGGGCACTTTGAAATGGGGTACAGACACATAAAGAGATGGTTAAATACAGGGTTATTTATATGGGGCAGCCATACATAGCCATGCAGGATTGTGTCTACAAGGAGTGCCATCTTTTTCTAATACCTATAAAGGTGCTATCCAGTCATCAAAGCCTGTATTCAAAGGTGCCTTAAGGACTGGCCTCAGCCCTTGAGCTATAAAAAACAATAATAGAAATAAACATAGGGTACTTTGAATAGGATTTGACTCCATAGATAAGGCTACTAGCCAAAAGCACAGTTGCATTTTACCTGTGGATTCTGTTTATCCTTCACAGCCACACAACCCAATTTTCCATGATCACAGACAACCATGCCTTAAGGTGGTCTAAAATCAAAATAACCCTTTAAAATGGCCCAGGGAACCCCTAAGTACACCCATCAGCAAGGAACAGAAACAGTTAACATGTAATATCTTGGTATCATGTTCTATAAGTTTAAAGGTCAGATGGTTTTTTATTTCATTTATTATCAGTTATTAAACAATACCGCCAAGTGACTAAAAATTAAAGAAGATTATGCTGCTTACCCTTAGCACATACAATAAGGGGAGGAAAAAAAACACAAGAGTCTTTTTCTCTGTTGTATAAACACACACACCAAGAATAAGTAGAATGTCTTTGAAACCAAAACAATAGGAAATCACTCTTGGCTGAAAGCAAAGGCTCAGATCATGTTGATTTCTTCTTTAATCCTGCTATAGCAAGTTTCTGCATGCTTTCTGGGCCTCCACCTACAGAGCTGTTAGGACAACAGCCAACGCATATATTTAATTACGTAAGTATTCAACGCTATCAGCCAGCTGTTGCCAGTACATAATACACTGACCTCTTTCACTTACTCTCTTGCTTAAAATGGCAAAAACAAAGCAACTGTTTATGTAACAGTAATCATGAAATATGCAAAATACTATTCACCAAAAAGATTTTAGATAACTACAAAACTCAGTTTTGCATTTTAAAATGACTTACTACATCTGAGCTGCTTTTTCTGTTCCTGATTTCCAGAATAAGTTACTAATCCTTCACCTGTGAATTTAGCCATTCCCTCACTTGGTTTTATTTAAGTCAACCAGAAGTTCAACCCCAAAATACACTTTCTCCTTTATTTCTAGTCAAGTTTCTCACTGGGATACACTATATAATAATCTCCTTGCACTCCCCCTCATCTTTGTGTTTTTCCTTGGTTAGGGGACGAGCAATCTGAAGCCTGTAACAAGGAATTAGTCAAAATCTGCTCTAAACTATATAACTCTCACCTTTCGTTTTAGGAATCAAGAGAGAGCTCTTCACTTATGTTTCCAGAAAGCATGTTTCTCCAACACCATTATTAATCCCAGACTAGCTGATGGGGAAGAAAACAATACAAAGTCCTTGCAACAACAGAAAACAGACTAAACAGAACCATGACTCAAGACTTGAATAATACGAATTCACACATGGGATGATAAGACCTAACGCCTCAACAACAACTTCTGCAGAGAAATGTGGTCTTCAGCAGTATCGCTGTCTGCACAGATATTACTATTGGACTCCTTCACAACATCCTTTCTCAAGTTAACCTTCCCAACGCTTCTGCTTCCTCCCCTGCAACAGCCATGTTGATTTTTTTTTAATTTGATGGTTTATCTGATGTTTTTTGCTCATTTGGTGAAACAGAACAATGTTACTCAAATGTAAAAGAAATGCTAGGATAGTAACACAGCTATATTACAAAATTTATATACCTAACACAGAATAATACATTCACAATGACATGCTGATGTACAGATAGAATAATACTAAACTCTCTTCCCCAAAAAGGAAGAATCAGTTCAACCTAACTGTACAAACATGTGTTGAGTAATTACAGTTGTGTGTCAAACTCAAAGCCAAACACTACCAGGTTTTTACCTACACTTTTCTTTCCTCTCCTCTGACTCAAGATGAGTTGCCTCAATTGAGCCAAGGGTCAAGGTCCTGAAGCTGGCCCAGCTCACTGAGTTTGGCAGGGAGAACAAGGTCTTGCCATTCACAGCTGGACTTCTGCCAGCTTGACCAAGTGACCACTCCAAGAAGGGACAAGAATTCCTACTCCACAATCCAGCAACTGCACAACTAGGTATACACCCCAAGGATACAAAACTACTGATTCAAAGGGATACATACAACCTGTTGTTCACAGCAGCATTATCAACAACAGCCAAATTATGGAAAGAGCCCAAATGTCCACCAAGTGATGAATGGATAAAAAAGAGGTGATATGTTTATATATATATATATATATATAAAGGAGTTCCAAAAGATGCACAGGTTGCCAGGCAGGACTACATGGGTGTGTGTGTGTGTGTGTGTGTATGTGTATATATATATATAAACACATATACATACAATGGAATATTAGTCAGCCGTCAAAAAGAATGAAATCTTGCCATTTGCAATGATGTGGCTGGAGCCAGAGTGCATTACACTAAGCCATATAAGTCAGAGAAAGACAAATACCATATGATTTCACTCATCATGGAATTTAAGAACCAAACAGATGAACTTGGTGGTGGGGAGAGAAAGGTAAACCATAAAACAGACTCTTCTTTTCTTTTTTAAAGATTTTATTTATTTATTTGACAGAAAGAGACAGCCAGCGAGAGGGAACAGAGGCAGGGGGAGTGGGAGAGGAAGAAGCAGGCTCCCAGCGGAGGAGCCTGATGTCGATTCCAGGACTCTGGGATCACGCTCTGAGCCGAAGGCAGACGCTTAACGACTGAGCCACCCAGGCGCCCCCATAAAATAGTCTCTTAACTACAGAGAACAAACTGAAAGTTGCTGGAGGGAAGGTGGACAGGTAGATGGGTTAAATGTGTGATGGGGATTATGGAGGGCGCTTGTGATGAGCACTGGGTGTTGTATGTAAGTGATGAATCACTAAATTGTACTTTTGAAACTAACAGTACACTATATGTTAACTGGACTTTAAATAAAAACTTGAAGGGAAAAAAAAAAAGATTTCTTACCCCCTTCCCTCTAGAAAGAAAATGCAGAGTAACAGTGATAAAAAGTTTCCTGCCTCACTTATTAGGACAAGGGGCAGGTTTCTTCCTAGTTTATAAGGAAAACATAAAAAGAAAACAGCATGATTTCTTAAAAAGAGGGTCCTTTAATATGATATCTGAAAATTAGAGTTTTGTCTCTCCTCTTTGCAAATACACAGGCTGTTTCCAACAAGGGATTCACAAGGGCCTTGGGGGGCCGTTCTTAGAAGAGTTGACAGTCTATTAATGGTTTCTGTTTCCCAAGAAAAGGGAGATCGTTACATAGTAGAGTCAGAGGGTCAAAAACTCCATAAAAAAGAATTTTCCTGAGGTCAGTAACCTGACCCCAAGACTCACAATCTAGTAGAATGCCAAACACGTAAACAAACAATAAAATGTAATGTTCAACAATAGATGTTTGCATGGGATCAAGAAGCAGCAGAGAATAGAGGGTGATTAACTCTGTGGACCTTAGAGGTAAAGGGTGGGAATTAGAAGGGAGATGACCTTACAGATGATATTACTTTTGAAAGGAGTTCCAAAAGATGCACAGGTTGCCAGGCAGGACTACATGGGTGTGTGTGTGTGTGTGTGTGTGTGTGTGTGTGTGTGTGTGTACGCACAAGTGCATGCACAGGCACACATGCATGCATTTGGGAGAAAGGGGAGCCTATTTCAGGGAAAAGGAAAAATATACGCAAACACAAAATCATATCACGTCTGGGAGAAGTAGAATTCTACGAAGGAGTGGCAAGAAAACAAGTTAGAGAGGGAGGCAAGAAAGAGATTTTGTAAGAAGACCTTGTTACACTAAGAAATTTTATCTTCCTCCTGTGGCTGGGAGGGACCCAGCCTTCCCAGGGTGTGAAGGAGGGCAGAGAACGGACTGGCCCAGAAAAGCAGCTGAGAACAAGCCGAAGTTCTGCTGTGAAATGAAGGGCAAGAGATAATGAGGACCCGTAACTACAGCAATAACAACAGGAATGGAGGGAAAGGATTACAGTCAGAAGATGTGTGTCTAATCCGTGGCAATCTGAGAAAACATGACAACCCAGGGGTTTACTGCAAGTTCCAAGAGGAACATTTACTACCACATTAGGACCACAACACTAATAACATCGAGCAAAAGAAAAGAGGAAGAAGAGGGGTCAAAAGGAGGAAGGAAAAGATGTTTTAGAAGTAAAGGAATCAAAGAAAACTCACAGACTCTCTGGAAGAGGACAGTGCAAGCCAACAGGACAGGCAACAGGAGGGGACACAGCAGCTGGGGAAAAGGTTCCGCATGACGACTAGAACCTGAATAGAGAAGGCCAGGAAGCAGTGGGATGCACAGGTCTGGATCTTGGACCGGGAGATGAGGGTCAGAAACAGAAATGTGCGAGTAATCAGCACATAGACAGTATCTAAACAAGTGATGGAGATGGAAAAAAAAAATGGTAGGAGGAAATATAAATTCATGTTCAGCGCAGCACTGTTCGGAGACTCACACCTGGTCTACGACACACACGCAGTCGAACGGTCCAAAACTCTTAACATTCCACATGGAGGGAAACTTTCTGGTGAGCAGGAAAAGCTGAACCCACGAGGCTGGGAGTGGTAACATCATACAGGACTCAGGTGGCTGCCACGGACAGTTTAAGCAAGGATCCAAAAGCACAATGAACCAAAGCCATCTCCTACAACTAGAAAAGCCAAAATTAAAACATCTAAGCTAAAAAAAAAAATCGACAATATACTGTATTAAAAACTAAGTTTAAAGAACAACTTGTGTTATCTGACCCGTGTTTTGCAAAAGACCAAAACTAAAGCCTACCGTCATTTTTCTCTTTCATGCCAATTATTTCTATTAGAAAAAGAAAAAGATAACCTGACTGCTAGTGAATCTAGGTTAACAAAAGAATCAGTTAAGTTTTTTATTTCCTTATAAACTGGATAATTACTAACTGAAAGGCCAAGCACTTCTCTGTTCTTCGTAAGTTAGCTTTTTTGAAAACATTTCACAAATTCAAGTTGAAAAACTACTACCACAACGAAGAACTCCAAGTTAAATCGACATAAAGCAAAAAAATCATTTCATAAGAAGAACGACCGTCCATTAACTTCTATGTTCTGTCAACGGGACGTCATATAAGGTGCTCTCCTATAGACAAAAGATGTTATACAAAGCAAATACTCTCTGTCTCAACACAAACTTTTCCTCTTTGTTCCCTTCTCCTTATATTCTAATTGTTCTTTCAAGTAATTTCACTCAGATGTCTAAAGCATCCCTTCAACATTACCATTTATTTCTACAGCAAAGGTGGTTCAAAAAACTAGTGATTCTTGTCTATCCACTATCAGTATGGCCAAACCACACTGCCCGTTTGGGTTAATAATGCACAAGGTCAAACAGAGGTTGACAGTCCATGATCAAAGCAAGCTGGCTATTCTTTCTGCCATTTATATAGAACACACAAGATGTGTTTATTTTCACCGGCCTCTGAATGACCTCCTTTAGGTGGCACAGGAAAGATCCCACATTTCTATAAAGCATTAACCAAAGGAGTTTTCTTATTTGATACTCTCATTAAGAGCAAATTTTATTTTTTTGAAACTTTTGATCTTTTTCATTTATTCAAGAGCCCCTCAAGTTAAAGGACATATTGTCTAAATCAAATTGGTGTAATGAGTAAAACAAGGACAGGGCAACCAGCAAAGGCTCAAGAAGAAAGAGTACACATCTAATAGGCTGCCATCACAAAATATGGGGCTCATAGCGATTTTTTTCAAAATTAGTGAAGGTAACAGCATTTAAGATTTCAAAAGTTCAAAAGGCAGCCCCTCCCCCCCCCAAAAAAATCACTTAACTCCATTTTTGCTACTAAAACTCGTACTCTTTTATCAATCTGAATACTAGTAACACAAACACTGTAAAAACCCTCATAATCAGATCAGCTAGAAGAGAGCCAGTATAAAGCATTGAGCAGTACAGCCTACAGATTAATACAGCCATTTTCCTATCAGTACATTACTTTGCCTAGATTAGGGAATTATTTAAAGACCGAACATTTTATTATCAGCACTAGTTTATAAAATGAAGACTTCCAAATCATTTTAAGCCAATATTCTCTCTGACCAACGTTAATTAACACTCCGCACAACATTGTATGCAGCATGAAGTTTGACCACCACCACCAGAGGAGGGATAGGTCCACGGCTATCTTGTCAGGATTACACAAGTCATGGATCTTAATCAATGAGATCAATGATTCATGAATCTTAATATCAATGGTATTAATCACATAAAAAGATGGTCAATCCCTTAGAGTTATCTTTCTTCATTCCTGTTAAAACGAGATGGTTAACTGCCTGGTGGCTTGAGAGAGAGAAAAATGAGGTGATAAGTAAGTAAAGAAAAACAATTATTAAATACCAGAAATATACACCGGAAGAGACACAAAAGCAGAAGATCAGAAATGATGACACTCAGGAAGGAGCGGCAAAGTGAAGCCATCATTATCTGTGTGAGATCTAAACTCATCTTTGCGAACCTACGGGATGAGGTGAAGCAGAACGAGGAGAAGGGAAACAGTCCATCAGACTGTCCTTGAATTTAAATGTTGCCTCACTGTCGTTAAAAGGAAAACACGTGAGAGAGGAGGCTGAAGGGAAAGGATGCAGCATGACGTAAGGTACACTTGAGTTTATGAAGTACCCCTCTTCATTTTTCTTTGTTAGGGGATGGTGATGACAAAGGAGAAGGCATCGAAATGAAGCGAAATGCCTGACAAGAGTAGGTAATCTATCACTGAACGTCCCTAAATGTATACATGTCACTTGAATTTGACATTTTCTCAGTATTAATTGTTATTGTGTCTTTTACCAGATTATACTTATTCTAGAAACGAAACAAATGGTAGCACTGGTGTTTTGTTAACAAGAACTAGTTGTGATTATCAAAAGCCTTCAAAACCATTAAAAAAAAAAAACATTTAATCACCTGTAATACTGCTTTTACACTTTCTTTCAATCAAGCAGAAGAGTGCATTAAAGGAACCTATGCTTGCTAGCACCAGCTCCCCAGCATTCAAATGACAGTTTTCTTATGGGATTACTTCATTTAATCATTCAGACACCGTATCATTACTGAGAACCACATACACTACACAGTTCATGTAGATAACAAAACCCACTGACACAAGTTATATTTGAGGTTTTAAATAAACTTTTACAAACAGTCTAGCAGCACAGCCATTAGTAACGTTACAAAATTGAGAATCACAGAAACTAAATTCTCTGGATTCTGTAGTGAGGGGTTATCAGCAGCACGAAAATATCTTTACATCTTATTTACCTCTCCTAGAGGGAAAGAGTAGATAACCTGGGGACATGACAGACTTCTCAAAAAATGAAAAGCATTCTTTGAAAACGAGCAGCATCTGGTAATCATCGTTTTCGGCTCGCTGTAACTCCTCCTCCTCGTCCTCCTGACCACGACTCAACTCCCTGTGCCCGCCCTACATCACTGCCACCTCCTAGGCCTCCCACCATAGTGCAAGTAAGACCTCTTCTCTGTTCCTTCTGTTGTTTCTGCCTTGAGGATGCCATCGCATTCAGCGACCACTTCTATGCAAAAAAATACAAAATCTCTATCTCTTCGTGTTGGTCTCTGATAACTGCTTACCTGACAGCTTCACCTGGGAAGCACAGTAATAAAACGGTTAAACACAGTGACTCTGGTCAGACTGCCTAGGTTAAAATCCCAACTCCACCATTTATGAACAGCCTTAGGGAACTTCCTCTGGAAAACAGACGCTTCATCTGTAAAAGCAGAACAGAACTGTAACCTCCAACTCAGTGACAGGCTGCAAGAACTAAGCTAGGTGACATCCAACTGAAGTAAAGCACTTCGAACAGCGCCCAGCACACAGAAGGCCCTCGATAAGGATCAAACAGGATCATCGCTTTATTAGAGTATTTAGGTGTGACTTCAAATACCGGCCTGTTTCAAAACAAAAACATGTCTTCCCTCCAACTGAACTCCCTGTCGGGCATTCCCCACTGCCTTGGAGCCATGGGTCTCGAAGTCATACACGACAATGTTGAAAGTATAAAAAATTCTTCCTTCTTAAGTCCAAATCCAAGTCCTTCCTTCCATATCCAAGCACCTCCATGTGAGATGAGGCCATCAGCTCCCAAACTACTACAGCTCTCGCCCAACATGTGTCCTGAGCTGTACTTTTCCTTGCACCCAACCATCATTCGCACTGCTACAGGAATTAAACCTGAGAGACCAAGGGAGCAAGCACAGCTAGAAAATGAGTGTTTCTTTTAAATTACCTTGTATGGTAGCATAACAATAAAAAAAAAATACTGCATAGGTAAAAGGAGAAAGGACAGATTTAAAAATAATAATAATAATAATAATAAATGGTACTAGAACAATGCAGCTGTCCCTACATTGTTAGGAGAGAAGATGTGAAACATGTACAGATGCTATATGAAGAAGTTATACATTCCTGGAGGGTGAAAGAAGACCTAAATACCTTATTCATGAACTGGAAAACTACAAATGTAGAAAGATGCCAATTCTCCCCTCAAAGTCGTGAAGATATTCGCTCTAATCACAATCAGAATCACAACAGTATTCTTGTTGAACTTGGAGCCTGATATTAAATTTATATGGAAGGACAAAGGACCAAGAAAAGTCAAGACACTCTTGATATCTAACAAATATTTCAACTTAATATGAATCTATATCACTGACTGTGTAGAACCATGCCAGAACGAAGAAAGATGTCAATGGAACCACAGAGAGAGCCCAGGGACAGACCCAAACATCTATGGACACTATGACAGAGTGGGTAATAGACAAAAAGGAAAAGAATGTATTCTTAAGAAACAATAAATGATACTGAAAAAAACAGTGATTACATGGAAATAAAATAAAATTGGACCTCCCTCCTGGTACCATACCACAAAAATTAACTCCAGATGGATTATAAACTTAAATGTAATAAGTAAAAACCATAAGACATTTAGAAGACAACACTGAAGAGTATCTTACCTTCAAAATAAAGAAAGACTTCTTAAATAGTAAGAGCACAGACCCAAAAGAAAAAAAATAAATTTTAACCCAGACTTTCTCTTCATCATAAGATACCATTAAAGAAAGTGAAATGATAAGCCACAATTGATGTTTGCAGTCTGTATAACATGGAAAGATTAGTAGACGGAATACATGTAATATAATCCCACAAATAATAAAAAGACAACTCAGCAGGAAAAAATATTTTAAAAGCCATTTCACAAAAAAGATAAATCCGAATGGCCAATAAACATATAAAAAGATGCTTAACATCATTAGGAATCACGGAAATGCAAATTAAAACCACAGTAAGATATCATCTGTACCACATGATTGGCAAAAATTTAGAAATCTAACTATATGAAGAATCGGCAAGAATGCAGAACAACTACACACATCCCTTACTGCTCAGGGTGAACGCTGGTACTCCCATTCAGGAAAAAGAGGCTGACATTACTAAAGTCTGAACACACACACACACACACACACACACACACACACACACAGAGCTGTGATCCAATAATTCAACTCCTAGGTACATATCCTAAAATAACTCTTGCACATGCGCACCAGAAAACACGTTCAAAATATTCACAGCAGCAGTGTCCGTAAAAGCAAAATGCTGGGAAAACTATTATCAATAGTAAGATAAATAAATGGTGACAAATTCATTCAGTGAAATGTAAGAATGGCCAGTTATTTCACGTCCATCAAAGGATAAATCTAAAATCTTAATGAGTAAAAGAAGCAAATCTCAGAGCAAGACCAATAAATAAAGTCCAAAACAGGGCAAAACTAAACCATATGTTGTTTAGAGATACTCTCCACAAATGATAAACTTACTAATAAAAGCTAGGGAATGATGCATGAAAATCAAGGTAAAGATAGTGACTTCGTGGGGATATGATTCAAACAGGGACATATGGTGGTTTCTAAAGTCTTGGCAATGTTATATTTCTTGGGCTGGGTGGTGGATATACAGGTGTTAAGTTTAATATTACTATATAAACTGTACAAGTTTCATAAACTTTTGATATTTGGCTTGATGTATTTCACAATAAAACCCATGGGGGCTGAGCTTGAGCGTGAAGCGAAGAGGAGTCTGGCTGGGAAGGTGAGAAGTAAAACAGGACGACAGCTGAAAGGGGGCCCTGGAGCAGGTTTCAATACCCAGGAAAAGGCATCCGTGGGGTTAAGAGAGGTTGAAAACACAGGAAAATGAGGACATAATTTATAAAGTGCAGTTTCTGAGAAGGTGAGTGGGAGAAGATTTAGAGCACACGTGAAAAAGGATACTTCTTTCACTTGAACCTGAGGGAACACAGTAAGAAGCAAGGACTCGTACGCCACTCTCCCCCCTGTGAACTGTGATGCCCTTGAAGGCCGGGCATTACTAGCATGGAGCAAAGTGCTAAAGGGCAGGAAAGAGAAAAGAGGGAAGGGCTGTTTCAAGTCGGTCCAAAAAGTGTGGCCTGGATTCCCTGAAAAGAGGACTCAACAAATATTCAAATCACCTTCAATTAGCTAACTTCACAGATATTCAAATCACCTATCCGGAAAGTCCACAGTGAAGTTCCATTCTTTATCAGATAAAGTCAAAACAGTATCATCTTACAAGTCCAACTCCCACTCTCTTTGATACACACTAAATATTTATATGATTAGGGAATTTTTTAAAGTGGATTTCCTGAACTTCTTCACTTCACTTATTTAAAAAAAAAAAAAAAACAGGAAAAAAACAACTTCCACTTACTTAATTGAGTTTCTAAAGTGGTCTTCGGCTGGGTTTTTTACAGTACAACTATTCAGGAGCCATAAATCTGCGTCTGATGCATTTTCTATTAAAAAACAAATATAACAAAGAAATTTCAGTATCACATTTAATCACTGAGAAGCACGCGCGAGCTCACACCGATGGCACTGAGACAGACAGAGGCAGTGGGCGCTCACATGACCACGGAACCGCATACACGAGGTAACCGCTATACAGCCAGTGGAAATACGTGTGAGAAATACATACAAAAATGGATAACCTGTGCTGGATCTCTTCACTGAAAATATAAAGGAAAGAAGCATTTTCTTCCTTTATTTTCAACACTTGAGACTATTTGAAAACTTCCAAAAACTGCAGCAGAACGGCCTAATCCTCCTTCTGAATATGCAAATCCATTGCCCCCTTTCGGACAGTGTCAGTAAGTTTCAGGCACAGGTATTATCATATGCTGAATATTCTGCAGCTTAAGAAGTTATTAAGAATAGAACTGGTCTTCCCTGAAAACGCTAATGATTTACCACAAAGTGAGCCTTTCACTCCTCTCACCAATTTGATCAAATATTGTTATATATGTGGTCCCCCTCATCTGCAGGGACACATTGCAACACCCCCAGGGATTGCCTGAAACCGCAGATAATACTGAACCCTATAGATGCTATCGTTTTTCCTACACATACATATCTGTGATGAAGTTTCTTTTATAAATTGGCACAGTAAGAAAATAACAATAATAATAAAACAGAACAATTATAACCACGTACTGTAAAAAAAAAAAAAAACTTCTGTTAACAGGTCTCTCTCTCTGTAAAAATATTCCATTGTACTATGCTCACCCCTCTTCTTGTGATGCTGTGAGATGATAAATGCCTACATGATGAGATGACAAAATGTCTATGGTGAGGAGATGAAGTGAGGTGAACACACAGGCATTGGGACGCAGCCGTAGACTACTACTTGACCTTCTAACAATACGTCATAAAGAGGGTCATCTGTTTCTGGACTGTGGTTGACCACGGGTAAGTAACCGCAGATAAGGGAGAAGAACTACCGTACTGTGATAAACACCCTGGGAATGCAACCAATAACCCAAAACCATCCAATTTATGAAAGGAATTTGTAAATGCCTAACGTGTTTACTGCTATTCCGACTACCTTGTCGCCTAACGGGACGTACTCATTAAAACAGGACCACCACAATGAAAAGAAAACCAAAACTGAAAACCACAGCACCTTCCATGTATACTAATGTAGTAACAGTGGCTAAGGTACAATGACATGAAGAACCAGGAGGACAAACAGATGTCTGTGTGCACATTCTCCACCTGGGAAGGGAACTTCAAGTGAGAGCATTACGCCAAACGGATGGCGAGCACATCAAAGCTTCTGGTAAACTGGCAAAAACTTTTTTTCCCAAACATTTGATTATAAAAATGATGAAATATTTTTATACAGACAAGAACAAAAAATCCTTGAATTGATTAAAGGCAAGGGAACGTGCTAATTACTATGTATCCCTCCTAACCTGTCTCACTCCTTCCATTCCTGTCCCCCACCCACACCCCATGGTCTATTTGCCCTCCCAAAAAAAAGCCAGAGTGACCTTTTACTTAAGAAATCTGGTTACGTCACTTCCCTGCTGAAACTCAGAAATGATGGGTACTTACGTACCTCCCCTAGTTCCCTCCCAATTATTCTCTACAATGCCACCTGAAGACATTCCTCTAATATCAATCTTCTGATGATTTTCAGTGGTATTCAAGGCCTTTCCAGATTCAGCCACCTCCCCCACTTCAATATTCATTTCTCCCTACAGTCATCTGTCCCTCCAGCTACACTAAACCACCTGAAATTCCTGAAGCCTACACTACTCAACCCAGCTAGAATACCTCTGTTTCCTATCTACCTTGCTCACTCGTACTCATCCTTCAGCTGCAGCCTGAGGTCCGTAGCTGCCTCTTCTCTGCACTCCCATGGTAGACTGTGCATAGACCATTCCAGCATTTCACATTCTGTATTAAAATAATTCATTTTTCCGGCCCGTCTTTATTACTATTTAAGAGATACTGAAGACAAAAATTTTATCTGCTGCCCTCTGAATGTCCAGGGCCTAACACAGTGGTGGGCACAGAAGAAACATTCAAATACCCTGGTACACTGAACAAGGTGCAAGTAGGTTCAAGAAGAAAGACAGATGATACCTAACGTGGACCACACGCATATGGCACTTCTACCATCCTGTTAAAGCTCTGAAGGCAATACTAATCTTCAGGAAAAAGCTTCAAGAGAGTCGCCAATTTATTTCACAAATACTTCGAGCTGAGACTTTATCTTGCTCACAGTTATATGCCCAGTACTTACCACATACGGCACCTGGTACCTGGTAGATATCCATTAAATATGTACCGAGTGAATGCTGAATTTTGAAAGACAAAGCTAAACTATGAGCAATGTATTGCACAGATAAGAAAGAACCAAGGATGTCTGTTAGCTAATGATAAAAATAAATAAATAAAGGCTAGGCATTTAGTTAAAATAAACAAAGAGGGGCGCCTGGATGCCTCAGCCAGTTAAGCATCCGACCCTTGGTTTCAGCTCAGGTCATGATCTCAGGGTCGTGAGATCAAGCCCCGCATCGAGCTTCAAGCTCAGCTCAGAGCCTGCTTGAGATGCTCTCTCTCCCTCTGCCCCTCTCCCTGCACACACGTGTATATGTGCTCTCTAAAATAAAATCTTTTAAAAAATTAAAATTAAAAAAAAAATCACAAAAACCTAAAGACAGAACTACCTGTGCCAGATGCCAGCTTTGTAGCTTGGCACATTCTACTCAATCACCTTAACGCCACTTCTCACAGTAAAGACAACGTTTACCATACAGACTACAACAAAAGCCCTCTCAAGGAGAACTCCAGCAATAAACATGGCAAATTATTCTACTTTGTCTGAAATGTTGTCAATGTTGGAATGTACAGACTTTCAAAATAAAGCGAATACTATGCTTGGCGATCTAATTGCAATCAACAGGAATCCAATGGATACGCCAAAACGCCTACAACTTTTTGACCACCCCTCAAAAGAGAATGTCCCTTACAATGAACACAAGAGTTTCTTATCCAATTATTTCCGACAAGAACAAAAAAATGTTTTGTGTTAGTACATCTTACTTAATATTGTCAAAACATTCTATTTATAAACACAAATCAGTCAATAAACCACTATAACACAATGAGGATTTACTGTGCGCCAGGCTCTGTTCTAGGCACAGGGGATATGGCTGTGAGAAGAGTTTCTACCCTCAAGGCGTTTAAGTCTTAAGGAGAAAGTCTGATTAAAACAAGGTAATTTCAGGTACTGCTCAAAGCTATTAAGATCATAAGAGAGGTAACGGACAAAGAATAGATCAAAATAGGTCTCACTTAGGAGTTTAAATCTGAGTTGAGACTCAAGTAATAAAAGATCACGCAAACACCATGCAAAGAACAGAAGAACATTTCAAGAAGAAACCCCCGCAAGTACAAAGGCCAGGAAACAAGAGCGAGCTTGTCGTGTTCTAGGACCAGAGAGAATAGTGTGACTGGACACAGGGAAAGTCGGGATAGAAAGGTTGGAGAGGCAGGCAGCAACCAAAGTATTTGGCAAGTTGAGAACTTCCTATTGTATTGTAAAAATTACAGGAAGTCACCATGGGTTCCAAACAGCTAACTTCTACTTCGGAAAGCCCATTCTAGAAGCACCATGAACACTATAGATGGGGCAAAAGTAAAGCAAAGGGGGAAAAGGTAAAGGCAAGTTAAACCAGTTGGAAGCTGACACACTGGTCTGAGTAGGAATATGTGAAAGAGCATGGTAACCTGCACCGGGGTCATAGCAATGGCAAAAGCAAGAAGGCCAACAGGGACCTATTTTGGAGGCCAAATCAAGAGAATTCACTGATTAGAGAGGAACAGTGCAAGAAGGAATCAAGTAGGATTCCTAAGCACATGGCAGGAATTTGGGCCTGAGTCTCAGTTGTTTGTGGTGCCATTTACTGAGATGGGGAGGGAAGGTGTGGAAAGAAACAGATCTGGTGACAAGAGAATCAAGAGGGCTTTTGGGGGGCCACACTTTGGCTGAGATCCCTATTAAATGTCCAACTAGAAATACTGGTTGGCTATTGGTATAAAAGAAACTGAAACTCAGGGGAGTCTTTCAGGGGGATAAACAAATGGGAGGCTCAAAACCGTACAGAAGATATCTGAACTTATGGAAATGGAGGAGCTCACCTAAAGAGAGATTACAGGAGAAAAAAATAGGACAGAGAAAGTGGTAGAAGACAGAACACGGGGACATTCAAATATCTGGAAGAGAAGTGAGATAGGAAAAGGATACTGAAAAGGAGCAGCACATCTCTTAAGAGGATTAAAAAAAACGGAAAACATGGTGTCACAGAAATCCAGAAAAAATTTTTTGAAAAAGGTATAAATATGCTAAGAGTTACATGCTAAGAGTCCAAGAACGATATCTGCATCTCTGTGCCCACCCACAATCACTCAAAGGCCCTGTTTTACGAAATTACACAGAAACAAACACGACAAAAGGGGAGTGAGGAGAAACTGTATATGGCTATTTGCCAATAAAGAATAAAGACTCTTTATTGTTTTGCCACCTAACAAACACATTTTCTGGGTTTTAAGATGCCAACACCCATTAGAAACACTATCAACTTTGCAACAGCTCTTCAAGAGGGGTGGAAAACTGCAGTCGCGTTCTTATCAATTTTAAGCTCTATCCCAACCTCAAATATTAACACTAACAGGGTAGGAATGAAGGGCATCTGAAACAGAAATATGCTAGTTTAGCGTGTCTACCATCTAGAACAATCAAGAAATGCCAGAAGACCTGCCTTCCCAGGACCCCATCACCCAAAATTAAATAACTGTTCAATCAGACTACCACTGGTGGATGACTTGGTTATCAGATTAAATATCTGCAAAGAGAAAGTTAACACCTTATGGTCTTACTTTAATCAGAGCCTTCATGTCAGGTTCTCCAGTGAGTTGGAAGAGAAGCACTTAGAGAAGAGCACTTATGGGAAAGCAGCACTATGCAGATGGGCTAGAATGAACCAAGCAAGGGAGAGGAACTCAGAAGACACCCAGCTTGGAGGCCTGAAGAAGATCCAAGAAAGATTTCTACCTTTCTTGGATGTGGCTTCCAGCACAGATAACCCCCAGTATGCGGCTGAAAATCATCTGCACGTCAGTCAAATACTCTGCCAGTGTCAGAGCTGGGACCACACAACTGGTCTAGAAGGGAACAAACTTCAGACCAGCCAGATAGAATCTGGGAACCAAGACTGGACGATTTTCAGGCTTTCACGATGACAAATAGTGCTGTAATGAATAGTACTGTGCCGATATCATTTGGTATTTTTCCCAGATTACCTCTGGCATCAAGTCCAAAAAGGTGGGACTGTTGTCAAGGGATAAATTCGTTATGTCATTCCCTTACCCTTTCAAATTCCTCTCCAAAAAGGTGTGCCACCTTGCACTTCTGTGAGCAGTGCATGAGCTTGCCCACAGAGTGTGCTACCAAACATCTGTACTTAGGCCAGTCTGCTGAGAAATTGGATCCAGTGAGGTTTTAATATGCATGTCTCTTATTATGAATGAGTTGAACATCGTTTCATATATTTAAGGGTTATGTGCAATTTTTTTAAGTGTTTTCCATTTGTTCACGTCTTTTGCCCATTTTTTTTCCCTCGGATCCAACAGTCATTTTTACCTCAAGTTTCAATTACTAATAAACAGAAACACACACAGGGAATATTAATTCTTTGTCAATGATATATTACATTATTTTTTCCAGTTTGTCATTTTTTATAGACTTTCTTCAGATATTTTTATTTCTAGGATATCAAATTCATCAACGTCTTCTCCTTTTGCTTCTGGATTTTGAGTCATAATTAGCAAGTTTCTTCTATTCCCAGATTACCAGGAGTTTGCCAGTGTTTTCTCCCATGTGTATGTGTATACATACGGTTTCACGTGTAGATCTTTGGTCTGTTAGGAATTTATCCTGATACACACTGATCTCATCCAACTTTTTAAATGCAAAATGAAATAAAATCTTATATTCCACATCACATTGGAAAATATTAAAAGGTAAGATATTATCTAGTGCTAGCAAAGGAATGGAGAAACTGGTAACTTGGCTGACGGCAGTCTACATTCATGAAACTCAATGTGGGAATAGCTCTCAAAAATTTAAATGTGCATCAGAATTTCTCTAACACCTGCTTGTCGGGCTACTTGTACCACACACACGCATATTTATAGATGCACACACATACACACACACACACACACAGAGACCAATAATCAATCTTTTAAATCTCAATGAACATTACTGACAAAGCAAAAAATCCAGAAAGCCCACATATCCATTATAGGGAAAATGTTTAAATAAATTATGAAACTACTCCTAAAATACCACTGAGCTGTCTAAAAAGCAAGATAAATCTGTAAATCCTGATTTATAATAATCTTTGTTAAATCATCAGGTAAAAGAAACCAAGGTACAGACAGGAGATCTCGTATTTGTTTTTTACAAAGAGAAATTACATTCTAAGTAGAGAAAACTTCTGGAAGCATATACGGGACACTGAGGTGTTTGCCCTTGGGAGTCAGAGGAAGGGCGAGTTGTTCATGTGCTCCTTTTATATTCTTTCTCTTTTCTGTCTTCAGACTTGCATGTGCATTACTTTTATAACTGTGTAAAGTGTAATCCTGAGAAGGGGCACATTAACATTTCATTTATATCCATCTGTAGTGCTTGAATTTCTTAAAGTATGTATTGCTTTTTTTCTTAATTTTATGTTATGTTAGTCACCATACAGCACATCATTAGTTTGTGATGTAGTGTTCCATGATTCATTCTTTGCTAAAGTATGTATTGCTTTTGATCAAATCTTCTTAATTTTTTTTAAGTTTCCTTTTCCAGAGAGCTTAGAATCAATAGTGTTCTTTCATTTTAAGGTGAGAATATAAAAAGCTATTTCCCTGCTGAGATCCATCATGAAAACAGTGACCTGATATACATTTTCTGAGGGACTTCTTTCCCCACTGCTAAAAGCTTTTGTACTCACTGAACCAAGGAAATGATGGTCATTGGCACACCACCTACTCTGAGTGTGAGGAGAGAAAAACAAACTACTATTTGTTTTAATCAAAATGCATTACTTTCCAAACTATTTCTTTATATACACAAGAAAAATTGCCTTTAAATCTAAAGTAATAAAAATCTGATTGGCAGTAACGATAATAGCTAGCATTACTGAGTACATATCATGCATCCAGAAATGAGCCAAGCATATCATATTCACTTTTTTCCCCACTTAATCTTCCCATTTTGAGGTAGGTTCGCTTTTACTCTAATTTTAGACAGGGAATCTAAGACTTAGATAGGAAAAGTCACTTGCCTAAAATCACACAGCAAGGGGCGGGTGGGGGGGGGGGCAGGATTAGAAATCCAGACAAACTGACTCCAGAGATTATAAAGTTAAGGAAATTAGAATGCCTCATTAGTAGCTCTTTGCCTCCTGATCAAAAATAATACAGACAATATCTAAAAACAAAATAAAGTAGTACACGGCCTTGAGGTTGCCTCACGATATTCCTAAGACAACTAATAATCAGGCTTCAAAAAGAACTGTTTGCTATTTCCAAAATTTCCAAGATCTTGAACATGTCAGCTCTTGGCCTTCTATAATCCGTCAGAGACATGCAAATAAAGAGAGAATTAATACGGAGCACAGGATTACTCCAAAGCACAGGCTGACTGTCACAGCAACCAAGCTTCCCTTCACCCTGCAGGCTTTCGCACAATGGCCATTACAGAAGAGATGGCCATGGTTCGTATCAACACTGCTCAGAACACAACTTATCTCACACAACTGTTCCACTGGAAAGTCACCTAGAGGAGCGGCATACAACAGGGACACGAGCCTATTCGTAAATTTAAGCAAGGCAGTTAAGAAGGCTGATACAAAATGAAAATTCACTAAGAACAAAATGAAAAGGGGGAAAGACGCTGAATGTTTTAAACCCAGAAGCATTTTGGGGGAGTCTCTTCACCATGGAACTCTGGAAGACAAGTCCAAACAGTTTAAATGTCCATCATTAATCATGCCCAGGGAGTTGACTGATGTGATACAAATCACTGGATGCCTACTACAAAGTCAGAGAATACAGTGTGCTTTCGCAAGAGAATTTAAAAGCACCATTAAGGTGCACGTTTAAAAATAATTTCTTAAAACCAATAAAAGGCAAAATAAAAGTTCTGGTCAGTGGATTCATTTTCTTCTTCTGCATCCCATTCGTTGTTCTCCACAGCAACTGGGTGATGCACAGAATGCAGGAACCATGTTTTCAAAATCTGTTTTACAAAAGCAATTAAAATGATCCATAAGGGAGAGCCTGGGTGGCTCAGTCGGTTAAGCACCTGCCTTTAGCTCAGGTCATGATCTCAGGGTGCTGGGATCCAGCCCCACCTCGGGCTCCCTCTCCCTCTCCCCCTCCGCTTTCCCCCCACCACCGTGTGTTCATTCTCTCTCTCTCTCTCTCTCTTTCTCTCTCTCTCTCTCAAATATGCATAAATAAAAGCTTTAAAAAATACATCCATAAGAAAGTATTCTGCCTTTAGCCAGCTAAGGGTTGGAGGAGTGGGAGGCTGGGAAGAATAAAATGGGCAAAGAAAAGGAGGAAGGAGTAGGGGAGAAGGGAGCCCTTAAGGGAGAGGAGAAATGAAAGAGAGATGGACTATCTCCAGTTCCCAGTCTGAAACACTCAGGGCAAGAACCGACCCTGCACTGCAGAGTGTTGGTGACTGTGCGCTGTGTTTCTGAGTGAAGCAGAACACAGGTGCTCCTATGGGGGAGCACTTATTCCTAGAGATTACTTGTATAATAAGTCTATTCTTTTAAAGCAGTCCTGCTGAGTGCTTCACAGACATAAGATGAAGCCAAGGGTCAGCTTGAACTCTGTTTAGTGTATGAAGGGAAAAGAACAATTTTTTTTTCTTTTAAATGAGAAATAATGGTTGGCAAAACTCTACCAATAGCTCCTGAAAACTAATTACATAGCTAAGTAGGGCTGGCCATAATCAAAATCCGAGTTCAAGACAGACCTTTTACTTACTATGTAGAAAAGAACACTTCTAATATTCCCCATCCTCATTCCAAATTAAATTGCTCTGTTGATCCTGACACATAATTAGCTCAGAAGTCACTCCATCTAAGGAATCCCTAACAGGATATCTATTTCTACATGTTAAATAGGTTTATAAACTAAGAGCCAATATACAAACCAAATGAACTTGTAAGGGCACTTCAAGATCTGGTCACCACCCCTCTCTCCAATACCCCCGCCCACCATGCCCATCCTGCATGCTGCCGTGCCTGCCACATGGAGCTTTTACCCCTAATGAGGCCTAATGAGTCAAAGTCAAAAACTAAGACCAAGATCTAACAGAAAATAAATAAATAAATAGGCAGAGAATGTGAACTTAAGAGTTCACACAAAAAAGAAACACATGTGGCTCTTGAACATACAAAAAGATGGTCAATCCCATTCTTAAAATAAATGAAAATTAAAACTGCACTAAGGGGGGGCGCCTGGGTGGCACAGCGGTTAAGCGTCTGCCTTCGGCTCAGGGCGTGATCCTGGCTTTGTGGGATCGAGCCCCACATCAGGCTCCTCTGCTATGAGCCTGCTTCTTCCTCTCCCACTCCCCCTGCTTGTGTTCCCTCTCTCGCTGGCTGTCTCTATCCTATCGAATAAATAAATAAAATCTTTAAAAAAAAAAAAAAAACTGCACTAAGGGAAAAAAACAACACAACTATACCACGTTTCACTTACTAGAGTGTCAAAATCTCAAAAGCTTGTTAACACACCGTGCTGGTGAGCTGTGAGGAAGCAGGCACTCTCAGGCTGTGTCCCTGTCCCAAAGGGAAACTACAACAGCACCCATGCACGCAGTCTGGCAACATCTCCTGAAATGGCAATTGTGTATCCTCTGACCAAGAAGTCCTAAGGAGTTCGCCTAGTTACAAAACATTACTTGCACATGAGCAAGGCCATTCACTGCAGCATTATTTTCAATAGTACAGGGTGACTGATGGAAGACGTTTCAGTATATTTGGAACTGAGACTGTTATCAAGCTGCCCGCAAGAGAGGAAACGGAATGAAGAACCTCTAAATCCTAATACGGAGAGGTCATCAGGACAGCTACCCAAAGAATAAGATGCTACAGAATACATACAGTAGGCTACCACGGAGGTCCAAGGGGGAAATCTAGAATACATCATCACATTTCATTTATATTGTATTCCAAGTGTCTGGATGTGTATCAGAAATAAATAGCGACTGGCTAGAACTGGGAGGAGGAAGCAGGAACAGGATTTCCTTACAGGAGACAAGGTAAGAGGAAGACTTCCTTCCTTGTATAATTTTTTATTTTTTAACCTATTCAAAAATTAAGCATTTTCAAAACAAACAAAAAGCAACTGTAAAAACTAGCATGTCTTAATCTTCTGGCTCTCTTCCCATTTCTTTATTCCCTTTACAGTCCAGCATCTCAAAAGAACGATCTCTTTGTGCCCACTTTCTGTCATCTCCCTTCATTTTGGTGAAGACCCTTGAGCATTCACCCTTTCTCTGAAACCGCTTTCATCAAGGGAATGGATACCAAATGCCGGATACAGCAGCCGCATGATGCCGTGTAACACCCTTTCTGGTTGGTGTCAAGGGCACAGCTCTCCTGTCTTCCTCTTACCCCCACCTCTCTACTTTATCCATTCCCCTCAGCCCTCCATGAAATAGAGCTCCTGAAGACCTAGATTTTGGTTCTCTTCTCATCTATGCACTAGATGATCTCAGTCGTTCCAAAGGTCTAGAATATTACCATTATGCTGAGAGACGAGACGCAAATTTATACTTCCAGATCAGACAACCATCCGAGCTCACTACTCAACTCACCCCATAACATACCCCCTGGAATGCATCAAAGAAATATTAAACTTGACAAAATTCATTTCCGAAATCGGGATCTCGAATTTTCACTCTTGTATTCATTCACTCATCAGGTTCTAGTTAGGAAACCACTCTCGACATTTTAGAAAACTACAGAAATGTGGTTACAGGGGCGATGGAAAAGCCAACACACCAAACAGGGAATGGTGAAACAACTGTGAGATGAGTAACAGCAAGAAACCACTAGCAGCCCAAAGGCTGGAAGGACCCAGTAGAAGAGGTGGAACACTAGAAGCCCCGAAACTGCCATCACTGGCAGGGGCTAGAAGGAGGGCAAGAGCTGCCCAACGGGAGCTGGGACTGCAGAGGCAGGAGCTGTCTGATCGAAGTGGAAGCTACAGGAATGAAACTATCATGTCCTCGGACACGACCCAGAGCAAAAACAGAGGGAGGAAAGTACCCTACCTTCTTCCCATTCCTATCCTCCAGTCTTCCATCAGCACCTCTCATTAGCCAGTCCTACCCACAAGAGCCAGAAGGTGGAGAAGACTGCAGAAGGAAGTTCCATGCAGTAAAGAGCAGGACAGAGAACATCGGGATTGTATCTGAGAGCCAGCAGGCAAATGACTGAATGTCACACCTCTTCCAGTCCTCCCATTTCCCTGATCGGCACATCCACCCAAATGCTGAAACCAGAGACCTGGGAGTCACCTTTAACCGTTCCTTTCCCATCACCATCCCCTGCAGCATACCCAGTCACTCCCAAAGGATTTTACCTCCAAAATAATGTGAATGCATCTACTTCCCTCCACTGCCACCACCCTTGCATGAGCCGAGGTGTCTCCCCCAGACCACTGCAAGTCTCCTGCTTCCCTACAACTGTGGTGAAGCAACGCAGAGCCATCAAAGAACCGAATGCCTGGGTGGCTCAGTTGGTGAAATGTCTGCCTTCAGCTCAGGTCATGATCCCAGGGTCCTGGGATCAAGTCCCGCATCGGGCTCCTTGCTCAGCGGGGAGTCTGCTTCTCCCTCTCCCTCTGCCCCTTCCCCTGCTTGTGCTCTCACTCTCTGTCAAATAAATAAAGTCTTTAAAAAAAAAAAAACAAACAAACAAACCACTACCAAAGAGCCAAAGGAAAGCTAGAACTTTTCGTTATAATAGGCTTGGGTAATCTCTACATACGGATAACTGAAAACTGGGTTAATTAGACAGCTGAGTTGAAACCCTATTTTGGTAAGGGAGAAAATAAGTCACTATTGATAATTCACTACATACAAAAAAAACAGTTGCTAAAAAATGCAATCGTATCTTCTTTTTTTAAGAACTCAGCAAAATACAAATCCAGTTTATTGTTGAACAACATTTCACACTTAAGCAGACCAAAAAAATAAACAGCAACTGCATCAACAAAAAAAGGAAAAAAAAGAAAGAAACTTTTTATCTTTTTATCTGGCCTTTTTAACCATCTCCTAAAACCAACAACTTAAAGTACAGTGACGTAAGCACACAAAAAGCTACTGGAATGCTCAGGGTAAGATCTGTTGCTATTTTTCTCTCCTTCGAGAGTGTAATGAACGTGGTCACAGCACAAGTCAAGTCAGAAGGAGGCCAGAGGGGCGCCTGAGTGGCTCAGTTGTTAAGCATCTGCCTTTGGCTCAGGTCGTGATCCCGGAGTCCTGAGATCAAGCCCCACATCGGGCTCCTCCGCTGGGAGCCTGCTTCTTCCTCTCCCACCCCCCCTGCTTGTGTTCCCTCTCTTGCTGGCTGTCTCTCTCTCTGTCGAATAAATAAATAAAATTTTAAAAAAAAAAAAAGAACTAGGCCAGAGAAGGCTCCAAGGCTGGTTGGATCATCTGAGGTTATTAACCTGAGGGGATTATCTGACGCCTCACAAGATGAGCAAAAATACAAAATGTAAATTAAAAATACAAATTTTCCTTTTTAAAGTACTTTTAAGAAAAACAGCTGGGCCACGGCAGTTTGCATGTTGCAACTGCTGCAAATCCATGTTGCAGTTCTGGGTGCTGGAATGCTGGCGTCACCCACGGGTGGCATGGTCCACGGCAGGCTCTCTACTCACATGTGATCACGTGTTTAGATTCTGAGACAGGAAGTGGAACATGAATGGGTCATGGTGGCTTTTTTTTTTTTTTTTGAGTTTAATTTTTCCTTTTTTGCTGTCTGGTCATCCTCATTGGTCTTTGCTCCCAGGTGTCGACATCATCATCCTCAACATCTGCTGCTGCCTGTTGGCCTGGGTCTACCTCTGCCTCCTCCCCTTCATCTCCACCCTCTTCCTCCTCCTCCCCTCTTCCCGCTCCCTCCCCTACTCGGCCTACCTCCCTGGTGGCCTTCTGCTCCCCACTTTCCTCGTTAGCGTCCCCACCAGCAGGTACATATCTTCCACCCTCCACCCCCTCCACAATTTCCTTCTCGTCCCGTAAGTCCTTGGTGGTGACTCAGAGCTGGTGTCCATGACCACGTCTGATGTGGTGGGGTCATGCCGGGGGTCCAGTGCAGCCCACTAGAAAGAAAGCCAGAGTCTGGGGACTATGGGGACAGGACTGCCCAAGTCTGCGTTGGCAGAGGCGGCCTGGGGGGGAGGGGTGCAGCAGGCGAGGAGCCAGACCTGGCGACAATGCCTGGATGGCTTTCCAGACCCACCAGCCCAATCGTAACCTTAAATTCATGTATTCTATGGAAAATTTCCTTCCTGATGCAAATATTTTAAAAGTAATATGCTGAAAAAGAGTTCTATTTAGCCAAGGAACAAATCATAACCAAGAAAAACCACTCACTAGCAAATTTGCAAAACATCTGGTTTTCATTCAGAATGATAATCAAACCCTCAATTGTGCAGCACAAATCAATAACTTGAGTCATCTGCTAGGAAGGACCCATTCACCCCCTGACCAATTTCCAAGACAAATTCTAAGTACAGAAGTATCTCCTTGAAGTGAAGTATAGGTTATATGCTGAGTATTACCTCTAATACAAGAGCTACCTCTGGATTTTAACTTTGCAAACTTAGCAGATCAAAACAATTACCAATTTGGTAAGCAAAAGAAAAATGCCCACAGGAAACTGCCAAGACAGGAAGGTTCCAGATCAAAGACAGAGCTACAGACTAGGCCTAGGTTTGCTAGAAAACCTAGAAGAGTGCAAAGAAGAGTGTGAAAGATCTCTGAATAAAACAGGGAGGCTGAATGTACTGAGTCAAGTACTCCAAGGTCAGTGTCCGTTCTGATGCGTCAGGGTCCGCACCATACCACCAGGATATATTCTGAACACGACTCTGGGAGAGAAACAAAATGAGCTGGATGTATATCTAGTAGGCATCCAGTAATTGTTCAACTGAATAACAGATATCCATAAATAATATTTCCCAAATAGCAATTTCAAACTTTCTAAAATGACAGATATGAATTAACAATTAGAGACCAAAAATAAGTAATAACAAAGAGAAGAAACAATATTGCTTAAAAAACTATCAGGGGGCGCCTGGGTGGCTCAGTCAGTCAAGCGTTTGCCTTTAGCTCAGGTCAGAATCCCAGGGTCCTGGGATGGAGCCCCAGGTCAGGCTCTCTGCTCAGCGGGGAGCCTTCTTCTCCCTCTACCTCTGCATGATCATACAGAAACTTGTACATTGATGTCCACTGCAGCATTATTCTTAATAGCCAAAAAAGTGGAAAAAGCCCAAATGTTCCTTCACTGATGGATGAATCAAATGTGGTATATCCATACAATGGAGCATCAGCAGATGACAGTAAGACAGGAAGCACTCACACATGTTAGTTACAACACGGACAGACCCTGACAACAATATGCTAACTAAGAGAGGTCAGTCACAAAGGCACACCAGTCAAAGGATTCCACTTAAATAAGAGATCCAAAGAGGCAGATCTATACTGACGGAAAGTGGGCTGGTGGCTGCCGAGGGCTGCGAAGGCTAGGCAGACTGAGGGTGACAGTTGAAAGATGCAGAGTTTCTATTTAGGGTAATGGAAGGTTTTAAATTGAATGTGGTGACAGATGCCCACTCTATGAGTAGCCTAAAAGCTACCAAATTGTACACTTAAAATGGTGTATAATATGGCAATTCCTATATTAATACAGTTGTTTAAAAAATAAAAAAAAAAAGAAATACGAAGACAAAAAACCCACTAGAGACAAGCGTGAGCCACATCCTCATTGCTCTCATTTCTGGGCCCTAGGCCTAAATGTCTCTTCCACTGCTCTGCCCCTAGCAAGCTCCTGCTCAACTTTTCACAGCCTGGCTACGTGTCACCTGCCCTGAGTGGCCCTCCCTACCCTCTTCAGAAAGAGGAAGGCACTGCTTCCTCTGTGCCCAAAGACGAGCTTGCAGCATACCCGTAGCAAACATTCCTAGATATGTCTCCCCCAGTATGTGACCCTTAACGGACTCTTCTTCCTAAATCCCCAGAGCCAACCTCAGAACTTAGAAGAGAGTATGTCCTCACTATTGGTGGGTGGGTGGGTGGGTGGGTGGAAGGAAGGAAGGAAGAAAGGAAGGAAGGAAGGATGGACAAGGGAAGAAAGGAAGGAACGAGGGAAAAAAACAAGAGATGGAAGGAAGAATGAACAAACGAGCAAAGATCAAAGACACAGAAAGCCATGTAAATGAATAAACATCGAGACCAAAAGAGAGACAGACTAGTTCCTATCAGCAATCAAAAAGTTAACACTAGAAAAATACTTTCAGTAGAAGTTGGTGTCAAGCTCTGATAGAGAATTCAGTATTTCTCCCAGGAGAGCATCTTGTTCTAAAAAGAACAAAGACCACAGGAATCTTTCAATCTACGGAACACTGTATACCAATAACAAAATTACACTTACAAAAATATCATGGAAAATGCTTTTTTTATCCAACAGATATTATGCAATTTACACGTACAGTGATAATTATAGAAAAAAGTAAAAGGAACAAAAAAACCCTATACTTTAAAAATAGATTCGAAGGAAATGTACCAAAATGTTAACAGCGGCTATATTTAGATAATGGAACTCCTGTTCTAGAAATCAGGTATTCCTGGATTCTAGAGGCTTTCACACGAGTCTGGGCCTGACAAGGCAGATCTTCCGCAAGCCCGATCTCTACCATCTGGAGGGTCTTACAGGGCTCTAGAGACATGTTCTATATCATCTGACTAGCTCATCTGGAAGGACTGGCTCCTCAGACAGCTGGCTCAGGCCCCAAAAGTCTTCTTCATCCAATTATTCAGCAGCGGCCCAAGCTTAGACCTGGCACGCTAAGGTTCTAATGTTGGCCTTGAAGAAGGCTGTTTCAATAGTTCAGGGATTAAGTAATAAGGGCCACAGGTAGACTGTTAATTATGGGAAAACAAAGGCTCAATTAGGAAAGAGGTTTTTGTAAAAATAAAAGGACTCATAGCTGCCTAGATACAGGAAATGACAGAGGGAGGAATTACAGTTTCTGAACTGGAGAGTTGACCCAAAGAGTGACACCAGTAACACATGGAGAAGCAGGTCAGAGAAGGAGAGTGCAGCTCCGGCATGAGACATGTTCGCTTCATGAGGACTAACCAGTGACACACGCCAAGCAACTGTGCCACGAGCAACTGTGAACACACGAGAGAACTCATCTAAGGTCAGGGATGCTGATGTCACCAAGGATGACAGACAGCAGGCAACGGGGTGAGGAGGACTATTGTAGGGCAGGGGTAAAAGTCATCAAGAAGATGGAAAGATGTCACACAGGCAGACTGAGTGGGCAGGGCTTCAAAAGAGGAGTGTTTGCCGGGTTGAGTCATGGTGACAGAACAATGGCCCTAACGCAGCAGCTCAAAACAAACACTATGCTGACCTCTTCTCCGCCTTATGAATCAGAGGGAATTTGCCTACAAGTCACAAGTGCAATTAAAATGCTTGACTTAATTTCCTACAGATTTCAATTTGACTATGCAATAAATTAGAGCTAAATAACCACATTTGCATAGCATTTTACCACTTGCAAAGCATTTTTAAATACATTATCTCATCCGAGCTCCCCGAGAGCCCCATGAGGTAAGTATTTATAATCTCCATCTTATGGATGAGGAAACAGAAGAAAAATGTGGTGACTTGCAAAAAGGCCTCATAACCAGGATAGCAAGAGGTAGGGCCAGGATGGATCGCTGGCTCTCAAGGCTAAACGGAAGCACTCTGACTCTGCACTACCAATTTCCCCTCTGAGCAAGGCACTGTCATGTGGGCTATCCTCACTCCCAGGGACGGGGATTATTTCTTTCAGAAACAACTAAAACTTTGCACATTTATTCAGACGTTATACTCACCTATTTTTCTCTAAGGAAAATAAATTTTCCATTTAGAATGTTAACAACTTACCTCTACTCCTCATGGAAAGAGCTAAGGTGAGAAAGCAAACAACAGGGGGCTGATGACAAATATAACAACAAAGAGAAAGCTGGAGTTCCCCTTACGCTCTCCACCCTTCTCTACCAAGTCACTAGAGTGACTTGGGCAGGGCTGGACGAGGCAGGCCATCGCGCTGGGGGATGGCGAGAGGCAATGCAAGGAGGAACATCAGAGCCCATTCACAGGGAAGAGGGGTCAGAGCACAAGCAGAAGGTAGCTGTGTGGGAGGAGGGTAGAAGTGCCTGAGAAACAAACAGGCCGGGATGGTATAAAGCAGATGGGCTGACATGAGGTATCACAGTGTGAGAAGAGTGAGCACACCCACCAGGGTCTCAGAGCCTGAGAAGAGCAAGACAGGCATCCCTGAAGGGGACAGCCCGCCCTGGGCTGTCAAGGATACAGTCCGAGGAGATGGGCAGATGCATGCAAGGGCAGCCTGGCATGGGGTGTCAAACCCAAGAGAGGTGAAGTGGGCATGCATGTGGGACGGTGCCTGCTCTCAGAGCATACACAGGATGAGGGAGGTAGGTGCGTGTGCAAGACAGTGGCCCCATGCAGCTTTAGAAGAACGTGCACAGAATGTGCTGGAATCCAGGAGGCACAAGCAGGCCTCCCTGTAAAAACGCAGGAAGGTGCAAGAGTACAGGAGTTCCAGAGAGGTCAAAGTTTGATAAGGAATAAGAAATTGACATACTCCCAAAAAACCTTCTCACAAAATATGTATTAAGGGAGAAAAGTAACTTTACAGTTCAAAACTCAACAGACATCGCCTTAACAAATTGATCGAAGTTACCATCACCAATAATGGGACAAATCAAAGTCAAGTGCCACACGACAGGATGCAAAGAGAGGAAGCCAGCATCACTTTCAAAGATATTCCTGCCAGAGATGCAAAATTTGAACCTACATGTGAGAGACATCAGACAAACACAAATCAAGGGACAATCATTCAAATTACTGGCCTCGAGAGACATGACATGTCAGCGCAAAATGGGATTACAGAGTGGGTCCCCTCGCTGTGAAGGGCGCCTCGGGAATAATGCGAACGTGGCCTGTGGATGAGGTGGCAAGGGTGGCTGTCAATGCCCCGTGCTTGATGGCTCTGTTGTGGTTTTGTAGGAGAATAACTTTGCAGGAACTCTGCAGACACTGAAGCAGTTAGGGGTGATAAGGCACTGAGTAAACAGCTTCCTAGAAAACGGTTCAGAAAAAGAGATTTTCAGTACTGCTCTTGTAACTTTACTACAAACATCTTTTTAAAAGTTTTATTTTTGAAACAAGGAGATTTGAGAAGCAGGCTGCTCAGCAATTTAAGAATATATAGCTGACACCAAAAAAACTGCAAGACAATGGAAAGCAGTGTAAAATAAGGAACACGACTCTCATGGAGGTATTTTTTTCCCTGGTAGAAAAATAAGGGTAAGTTTAATGGGAACAATGTCAGTGGCAGGACCAATAAAGATACTGACAAAGTGGGTTTTTTTAATGTTTAGATTAAAGGAATATTTATTTTAAAAGTCCAAGAAAAAAAGAGAATATTCACATGTAATGATTTTCCTAAATCTTTCCCTATATAGAGAGAAATAAGTGAAGTTGATTCAGAGCGAGGAAATTAATACCTCTGGTGCCTTTAATACTGTATGTATTAGGAAACATGCAGACTTTAACATTTTACTATTCACATACTACCTTACTGCCAATTAAAAAGAATAATCCAGTTTCCTTCAGAGTATTTTTAAATATCCATAATACATTCAACACATATTCAGGATAAAAATACTTATAAACTAGGGAAAAATAGTATTTTCCTCAAACACAAAGGGAGCATCTACCAAAAATGCTACAGCTGACATCGTACCTAACGGTGAAAGACTGAATTCTTTCCCCCTAAGATCAGGGACCAAGCAAAGATGTCTAATCTCACCTATCATATTCAACATAATACAGGAAGGTCTAGACGGCATGGTGAAGCAAAAAAAAAGGAAACAAAATGCATACCCATCAGAAAGAAAGAAATAATACTCTCTCTTTCTACAGATAATATGAATATGTATGTAGAAAAATCCCATTATTTGCAAAAAAAAAACAAAAAACAAAAAAACACCTAGAAATAACAGTGAATTCTTCAAGGTTGCAGCATATAAGATCAACAAACAAAAGTCAACTGTATTTGTATATACTAACAACCAACAAGTGAAATCAAAATCAAAAAAGCAAGAGCACTTACAATTGCCCCTAGAAAATGAAAGACTTAGGTATAGATCTAACAAAATACGTGCTAGATCTGTAGGCTGAAAATTATAAAATCTGTCGAAAGAAATGAAAAAAGGTCATCACTGGAGAGACTTACCATGTTCTTGGATTGGAAGAGTCAGTAAAGATGTTGAATCTCCCCAAACTGACCTATAAGTTTTAACAGAATTCCTATCAAAATTCTAGGAAGGTTTCTGGCACACATAGACAAACTTATTCCAAAATTTACATGGCAAGGGAAATGCCCTAAAAATAGCCAAAAGGAAAAAACCAAGTGGAAGGAATCAGCCTACCCGGTTTCAAGACTTCTATAGCTATGGTAGTCAACACTGTGAGCTGGAGAGACCCTTCCTGGGAACACAAACAGGGACAGCAGACTGGCTCACTAGGAATTTAACCCACTGCCAGAACAGGAAGTCTGCAACATTCACACCCTCCACCGTATCATGTGTCTAAGGACCAGTTTCTAGTGCGGAGTTTCTACTTCACCCATTTTCTAAGTGGGAGGATTTATCAGTTACCTTGTTCCTTTATCCATAGTACTTTGCTGGATGTACTGGGAACACAGACTTTCTCCCTTAGCTGTAGGGTCACCAGAGTGCAAGCTACAACCAGACCTGAGGGAAAAAGCTGTACATCAAACAGATAGCTTGGACTCAGAGGGAGATGCAGTCATGGAGAAGAACAGGTATCCTCTCCCTTGGAGAGGTGGTGACTGTAACCCTGTAAAACGTAGTCGTAAGAAAAAGCATACATTTGGATTTTGGCCAGCCAGAGTGCCGGGTTTTGTAGATACTGTTGGTGAGCCAACCCAGCACCTATGTTCAAACTCCTTCTCCCTTCCCCCATCTCTGCTAGAGGCTGGACAAGCTAAATCCCATTTTCACAGCCTTCCTTCCAGTTAGGGATGGCCATGTGAAAACAGGTGGTCTCTCACACTTAGGGGGAAGTCGGCTATACTGCAAGGCTTCCAGGAAGGCTATGATGAAGAGATATTCTAGGAAAGCTTTTGGTTTCCCAGAAAAATGAAGAGATGCTGCTGTGAATCCGTGCCCTGCCACGGTGCCTCCAAAAGGAAGGTAAAGCCTCCAGAAGGAGCAACCACCTTGCGACCACAAAGGAGGCCAAGAGAATTGCAGAACAACAGCCTTGACACTGTTCAGCTGCTAAGCCAATGTCAGCAGGTACTGAGCTCCAAACCTCTTTTTCAGGAGAAAAACAAACCCTCATTAGTTTAAGCCACTGTTGATTAGGGGTTCTGTTTCGTGCAATGAAAAGCATCCCTATGTTTACTACAGCATTATTTACAATCGCCAAACTATGGAAGCGGCCCAAGTGTCCATCCACAGATGAAGGGATAAAGATGTGAGGGGTGTGTGTGTGTGTGTACACACATGTACTTAGAGGGTATTATGCTAGATGAAATAAGTCAGAGAAACACAAATACTATATGATTTCATTTATATGTGGAGTCTAAAGAAGAAAGAAAAAGCAGAAACAAACCCATAAATACAGAGAACAAACCGATGGTTGCCAGAGGGGAGGAAGGTGAAGGGATGGGCAACACTGGTGAAGGGGACTGGAAGGTTCAGGCTTCCAGTGATGGAATGAGCAAGTCACAAGAATCAAAGGTACAGTACAGATGCATACCATGGGTCAACGATACAAAACAGCATTGTACGGTGACAGATGGGATGAGCCACACTTGTGATGAGCATCACGTAATGTACAGAGAAGTCAACTCATGATGTTGTACACCTGAAACTCATATAACAATGTGTGCCAAATACAACAAAAAAGAAAAGCATCCCTAATATATTATTAGGGTATTACATTACCTTATAATAGGTTATTAAAATACGAATAATGATCTACTATCACATGAACACTAATATTTCTAATATTACTGTACCTAATATTTCTAGAGCCTTTTAGAGTACTTTCGTAATGAGTATTAACTTGATACTATGTGTTATAACGTACATTCCCACATATTATTTCACTTAGCTTCTCAGGACCTCAATTCCTTTCTCTCATTCGACATGTATTTTTAAGTGGCTACTACATGTTAAGCACTCTTCTAGAACCCAGGAAAACAGAAAGTGATCAAGATTTAGTCAAGACCTCTACTTCCATCCAGCTGACTTTCTAGCAAAAAAACGTATTTGCAACATGAAACAGACAGGAAATGCTCTGTCCTAACACCCACGTGTAAGGGGCAATGAACCTTGGTTTGGCGTATAACACAGGCGGGGGGGAAGGGGAAGAATCCACGAAGGGGGCTTCTGAATGAGACCACTCTAAGTCAGGGGTGGGGAGGGTAGTAATTGTGAATTTAACAGTTAAATAATTACAAAATAAAAGAGGTATGGGAAAAAAGCATACTCAATCCACATCTTCAACCCCCCCGCCCACCCAAGTAATGGCAGAAAGAAAACACTGATCCTAAATCTGACTTTAAGTGGGGAACACAATTAAGGCAAGTCTCAGAGACAGGGCTATTGTTTTAAGCCCAAACCAGGAAGAAAGGCTGATAATAAGCTTAAATAGGTCAAAGGGGTATAGAGTCCCCCAATTACAATTTTATAGAATCTGACTTAATTTTTTGAATGTAGCAGTCCACATTTTCTTCTATTTCAAAATCTTCATTATAGCAAAATCTGTTTGTGCTGAGCTCTACCCAGAAGCAATTCATTAACTCTACATGCCTTCCTTCTACTTAATGCCATAGGGAAAAGAGATCTAAATACTACAAATCACTTAAGAGGGTTAAAATATACAGAACACATTTGAACCAAATATGTCTAAAGGCTTATTAAACTGTACCTTATAGCAATATACTGACTTTTTACACACTATCTATATAACTGGACTCAGCCCTAATTTTCAGGGCTTTATCATAAGCCACGAAGACATTCAAAACTTTTCAATTTGGGGCGCCTGGGTGGCATAGCGGTTAAGGCTTCTGCCTTCGGCTCAGGGCGTGATCCCGGCGTTATGGGATCGAGCCCCACATCAGGCTCCTCTGCTATGAGCCTGCTTCTTCCTCTCCCACTCCCCCTGCTTGTGTTCCCTCTCTCGCTGGCTGTCTCTATTTCTGTCAAATAAATAAATAAAATCTTTAAAAAAAAAAAAAAGACTTTTCAATTAATTTAGTGAATTTCACATACTTCCCTGGTGAGAACTGTGGGAAGGGAACATACGAGCTTAATACTCACCTCTGGAATTCTTTTTCAACTAACCAATGCAGAAAAGGTTAAACAGGGGTGCCTGTGTGGCTCAGTTGGCTAAGTGTCTGCCTTTGGCTCAGGTCATGATCCCAGAATCCTGGGATCGAGCCCCATGTCGGGCTCCCAGTTCAGTGGGGAGTCTGCTTCTCCCTCTCTCTCTTCCCCACCAGCCCCCACCCCCGCCAGCCTCATGTGCACACTCTCTCAAGTAAATAAATAAAAAATCTTAAAAAAAAAAAAAAGTTAAACAGATGCATACAAACGGAACACTTTAACTTAATTCACCAATAAATGTTTCTCTAACAGCCTTTTTTTATATTTGACAGATAAGAGAATCCAGATAAATAATTTAATATTCAAAAGAAGTTTGCTGAAATAGAACAGAATATGTAACTATTTCTAGATTACAGTTACAAAAAAAGATACTAGTCTCATCTATCGTTTACTCTTGCAAAAGGCTATACCTTCCCCAATAGAAATATAATCATTTTTCCTAGGAATTAACTATCTGTAAGATCTTTATCCAGAATGCTTCACTTGTATTTTTTTGCAACCAGAGCAAAAACAAATATTGTCTTTTTGTATTAAGTATGTTAAGTATTCCGGGAAATCATGTTACTACTCAGAAAACAGAGGAAGAGAGGAAGTAAAAATATTTTATAAAACATAATCATAGGACCTATGCCAAAAAGCATAGAAGCATTAAGAGACAAAATTTTGTTCCAACAAAATTATTGTAAAAAAAAAAACTGTTTCTGTTCTATAACCTACTGTAATACCACTTGTTGATGTGAATATAATAAATTCAATTAAACAAAAAATTGGCTTTCGTACACTCTGGAGAAATATTATGCCATATAGAATGAAATACAAAAGCTGACGTAAAAAACATTAGTACTGAATCATTTTATAATTTGAAATTCTTCTCAAATTTTTGTGTCTCATTTTTTCCCCCAGTACTTCCTTCACTTGTGGAAATGGATGCCTTTAAATTAATTCTAGCCCTCGGATCTAATCTGTGAGATCACAGCCCAGTTTCATGAGTCCGCAGGAGTCAGGGTGGTAGTGAGGTGTTAGGAGCATGGAAGTTAAGAGAAGCAGGGATAGGCTGCATCAAAGGCAGGACTTCATACTGTCCATACAGGACGCAGCAGCAACCGGACGCCCTGGTGTCTATCTGCCTAGCTTGCTCCAGAGTCAGAGGATAATGAGAAGCATCTTTGGGAGGGAGGAAAGTCTTAGCAAAAACAGACAAAGGAAAACCTATGAGCTCTTCTAACAAGTTTTCTGAACTGACTGCTGATGGGGACGAAAAGCCTGTGGGACAGTAGGAGCTCCGTGATCTCAGCTCTAAACGCTCCTACAAAATGGTCTCTGCTGAGCACTGACTGCCAGCTCCTCATCTTAGTGGTCACGCCATAGTGGTACCAAATACCTATTCATAAGTTGAAAACAAACCCCTGGAATTAGGTAGTGAACTCTCCAAATTACAAAGATCTCATCTCAAGAAAAGAATTCCACAATAGGCACCATGTAAAAGGTTCTCCGGTCTCCCAAAGAAAGCACATTGGAAAACCAATATTCCTTAAATAAATCAATATATATATTAGTTATAACTATATATGATTTATATTTATAAATACATATAAATATATATAATTTATACATAATTATATATATTATTAATTATATATAATTTATATATATTATTAATTATATATAATTTATATATATTATTTTTATATATTATAAAATATGTCCCTTTGTGCCAACCTATAAGAACTTTATTTGCATAAATTCATTCAATCCTTGCAATAATTCCATGAGGCAGGTTATCTTCATTTTACAGATAAGGAACCTGAGCTTAAGTAAACTTGACCAAGGTCACACATTACCAAATGGTAAAACAGGAATCTGACTTTAGCAGTCTGGCTATAGACTCTGGAACCTTTTTTTTTTTTCTTTCAAGTATTTATTTAAATTACAGTTAGTTAACATACAGTGTAGTATTAATTTCAGGTATATAATTTAGGGATTCAGCACTTACATACAACACCCAGTACTCATCACAAGTGCCCTCCTTAATCCCCATCACCCATTTAGCCCATCCCCCCAGCCACCTCCCCTCTGGTCACCATCACTGTGTTCTCTAGTTAAGAGTCTGTTTCCTGATTTGTCTTTTTAGTCCCCTCATGTTCATCTGTTTTGTTTCTTAAATTCCACGTAGGAGTCATTCATATGGTGTTTGTCTTTCTGACTGACTTATTTCGCTTAGCATAATACTCTCTAAGCTCCATCCACGTCATTGCAAATGGCAAGATTTCATCCTTTTTGATGGCTAATATTCCTCTGTGTGTGTGTGTGTGTGTACACACATGTGCACTTCTTTATCCATGTATCAGTCGATGGACATTTGGGCTCTTTCCATAGTTTGGCTATTGTTGATAATGCTGCTAATGCATCTGGGTGCATGTATCCCTTTGAGTCCGTATTTTTGTATCCTTTGGGTAAATACCGAATAGTACAATTGCTGGGCTGTAGGGCAGTTCTATTTTTAACTCTTTGAGGCACCTCCATACTGTTTTCCAGAGTGGCTGCACCAGTTTGCATTCCTACCGACAGTGCACAAGGGTTCCCCTTTTCTCCACATCCTTGCCAATACCTGTTGTTTCTTGTGTTGTTGATTTTAGCCATTCTGACAGGTGTGAGGTGATATTTCGCTGTGCTTTTGATTTTTATTTCCCTGATGATGAGTGATGTTGAGCATCTTTTCATGTGTCTGTTGGCCATCTGTATATCTTCTTTGGAAAAATATCTACTCATGTCTACTGCCCATTTTTTTAACTGGATTGTTTTTTGCATGTTCAGTTTTATAACTTCTTTATATATTCTGGATACTAACCCTTTATCAGATACGGAGAACACAGACAGTACCCTATTTGACATGGGCTGTAGCAACTTCTTACTAGATAGGTCTCCTGAGGCAAGGGAAACAAAAGCAAAAATAAACTATTGGGACTTCATCAAGATAAAAAGCTTCTGCACAGCAAAGGAAACAATCAACAAACTGAAAGGCAACCTTCGGAATGGGAGAAGTTATTTGCAAACAGATTCTGCAACCTTAACCATCACTGCTGCCAAATGTATTTAAAAGCACATCAAAATATATCAGTAATAAAATAAGGGTCTATTACATAGTACTATTTTTCTTTACATTAGGCACCATGGTTAAGAAACCAACAAAACCTTTCTTATTAAATAACTAACCTCCACCTTGATTTACTTTGTAGAACATAGCAACATCTTGCACTGAATGAAAAGTTTCGGAATAGGTGTACTACTTCTTCTGTAAACTACAGCAACAGACTTTATTTTAACAAGATTTGAACATAACATAGCAATTTCCCCTTCCCCATGAGTTTGGGAAAGTATAATGTAAAGGATCCCATTTTAAAACCATTAATACACTGAATAACTTAAGTGCATAAAATAAGTCTAACTGGCAAGCTATGTTATATCATATCCCATCCCCCATACTCCAAATGGATCACTGCATTAACTTACTAGTTTGCTTTCTTTGCTTATTACAAAGTCAGCTTATAAACTGATTTAAGACTTTTCAAAAATTCTTCTTCTAAAATAAGGGTATAGATTTCACTGCAACTTTAAACTCTCTTTATGTTACTAAAAAATGAATGGGCTTTCTGCAATGAAACCTGACTACAAGAGTTTATATGAAGAGACGTTATGTGCCTGTTTTACCCTGGAAATGTACAGAGTTATATTTCATTGCCTCACTAACAAAAAACAAAACAAAAAATCCCACCTTATAGTGTACTTTTCTTTCCCAAAAAGTCCATACAAAACCAATATAATTAGTCCCCACAAATATGCACAAAAACATTTTACTGAAAAAAGCCTAGCAAATGCAAGTGGTCTCTTTTATTTCAGAATAGTAAAAAAAAATAAAAATAAAAAAATTATATATATATATATATATAGCTTCTTTATAAAATGAAAGCTGTACTAGATAACAGCTAAGATAATTCCAAATTACAATTATACTTAAATGTAAATAGTAAATTTGAGGAAGCAGCAAGGTACAAGTGGAAATAACTCTGGGAGAAAAATGTGCTGACCAAAGTGAAAGAATAATACAGAAGCACTGAACACAACTTTTTCTTTCTTTTTTTAAAGATTTTTTTTTAAGTAATCTCGACACCTAATATGGGGCTACAATTCTGAGATCAAGAGTCGCGTGCTCGTCAGACTAAGCCAGCCCCTGAACCCATCTTTTTCAAATCTCAATGAACTAAACAAAAGAAATAAAATAAAATTAGTAAAGAGAAATGCAAGTGTTCTAATCTGGTAAGAAGCCAAACTTAATCTACAAACTTTTGAAAAATGTCACCTGGAAGCCCAGTAACAAATGAAACTGAAAACAAAATATTTTGATAATCAACCCAATGCTATTCTTCACTCCCTTTGCTCACATTATCCATCTAAAAATCCAAAAGCAAGACTATGAGGATGAAAAGGAAAATAAGAAAATTCATAAACATCTCATTGATAGAACCCAATTTTTATTTAAAAAAAAAAATAGAATTTCAAACACATGAGTAAGTACTAGGAAACACAGTATCCATGCACATTTGGTGGCCGGGGCTAAGCCTCAAATCTTCACTCCACCAACATACTAGCTGTGCGACATTATCAGATCCTTAACCTCTGGAGCTTTGCTGTTTTCATCTATGATGTGGGGATAATATTTGTGGATCTGTTGTCAAGATTAAAGATGATC
The DNA here is from genome assembly GCF_024610735.1 of Ursus americanus. Taxonomy (NCBI): domain Eukaryota; kingdom Metazoa; phylum Chordata; class Mammalia; order Carnivora; family Ursidae; genus Ursus; species Ursus americanus. Next base: position 23,448,646 of record NC_142158.1, on the reverse strand, counting down.
TGTGCAAACTTGCCACTAGGACAGAACCAGCACTGCAGAAGCTTAACAACTGGTACATACATTTAAATTCTTTAAAAATTCTTTAAGAGGGACGCCTGGCTGGCTCAGTCAGTGGAGCAGCAACTCTTGATCTCCAGGTGGTAGGTTCAAGCCCCGCGTTTGGTGCAGAGATCACTTAAAAATAAAATCTTTTTAAAAATTAAATAAATAAATAAAATTATTTAACAATCTGGATGAATAATTATCTTTAACAGTTAAAAATTTAGTAATTCTAAAAGGATGTTAAATTTATAAATCAGAATATCTTCAAGCTATCTTGTGACATACACACTGCCTGGTTAATAGTGTCCCAGATTTTACCATTTCCCTCTAATAGACTGAGATAGTTTTGCGGGGGTTTTTTCCCTCAAATATAAACTATGGTTTTTAGTATTTGAGAAATAAGATTTTCAGCCCAAACTTTGTTTTACTTATTTAGCCAGCACATATGAATTAAAAATAGGGCTGAAAACCTACTAGAAGGATACTGAGAAATTCTAACATGGAAAAACTGAGTACACTTGCCATGCATAATTTACTTATTTCGAACACGAGAAAAGATTCTTTAACAGTTTATTCAAGTCAAAGAAGAGAGGTGTGACTAGTTTTCTACTAAGTCACTCATTAAGAGATTGTGCTATAACCCTTTCAAGTCAGTTGAACACACAGAGAAGTTAGGGAGATATTTATTTTTTAAGCCAGTTTATAGTATTTATTTTTTCAAGATTTTATTTAAATTCCAGTTAGTTAACATACAGTGTAACATTAGTTTCAGGTGTACAATACAGTGATTCAACACTTCCATACATCACCCGGTGCTCATCCCAAGTGCCCTCCTTAATCCCCATCACCTGTTTTACCCGTCCCCCACCCACCTCCCCTCTGGTGACCATCAGTATGTTCTCTAGAGTTAAGAGTCTGTTTCTTGGTTTGCCTCTTTGTTTCCCCTTGGCTCATTTGTTTTGTTTCTTAAATTCCATATGCGAGTGAAATCATCTGGTATCTGTCTTTCTTTCACTGACTTATTTCACTTAGCATAATACTGTCTAGCTCTATCCATATCATTGCAAATGGCAAGATTTCATTCTTTTTATGGCTGAGTAATATTTCACTGTATATGTATGCATCACATGTATATGTATGCAGGAGAAAATCAGGGAACTGTGGAACTGTTCGAAAAATGAAAAATTTCCAAGTTGGTTTTATAAATTGTACAAATGGTAACTAAATCTATATTTATTTTATATCACTGCAAGTGAATACCAGGTAAATCCTGGTGAATACCATGGCTATTTAATAAAAATAATTTCTCATTTTCAAAAGAATTTAATAGACATACAAAAATGTGAACCATATTTTAAGTTTCTGAAGCTGTCTTTGTAGAACAAATCTGAGGACATAACCGAATTATCAAGAACAAACCCTATGAGGTTAGCTCAGCTTTAAGAAGATTAAATTGAAAGGAAACATATTATACATGCAATCTAATTGACAAAGTATCATTATGCAAAATGTTGTGCCCATTTGGCATCACGGAAGTATATTTTCTCACATGAAACTGACAACGTGAAACTGCGCACTAATTGTAATGGTACAATTCTACAATCAAATGGGACATATGCCCTGACATCCTTATTCTCAAGACTGCAGTCATTAATTTAATCAAAACATTATTAATTTCTAGCATGAAGCCTTCTATTACACAGTCAAAAATAGATTAAGCGGTATCTGAACTGCCTGTGTATCACTGCCCTGCTCCCATCTATACATTTGGCTATATTTAACCACTGCTTACAATTTTATTATTCATGCAGCCCAAAGAGACTGCTCATGATGTGACCTACTAGTAAAGTCACCTGGACACCTCTACACTAATGAAACATTTCAATACCCATGTAACACAGAAGCAGGCCTCCTAAAAACTAATGCAGGAAGAAAGCTTTACAATGACACAACACTAAACAGCTAAAAATCTAATATGGTATCACCTTCTGAAGCAAAAAAACGCAAAGACACCAACTGTTAGCCCCAAAAGTGTTTTCACTTTAATTTGGAATAAAAAGTCAAATATTTAACTTATCTTTTAAAATATCCATATTTTTAGAGCTGTATACAGAAGTTATATAAGGGTCAAATGACATGGTACCTGGAATTGCTTTAAAATCCTTAGCAAAAACAGAATAAGAGAAAAGAAGGAGATAAATCTTAATTACTCAATCTGTTGATAGGTACATGGAGTTCACTCGCCTATTCCCTCTATTTGTATGTTTGAGCTTAGCTCTTAAATATGAAAAGAAAATAAACATAATTCTTAAATATGAAAAGAAAATACAAATGCATATAGGAATGTAGTGTATGGTAAAGGTGGCATTTCAAATCAGAGGAAAAAGGTAAATGACTCAATAAATGGTATCAGAACTGATTAATCATCAGTAGGGGGGGGGAATATCAGAACTGGTTAGTCATGGGGTTGGGGGGAAGAGTTGGGTCCATAAATCACAGATAAAGCAAAATAAACTGAATATAGGTCAATTTAAGTATAAGAAAATGAAACCATTAAAGTAACAGCAGAAATAATCAGAGAATTATAATCATCATCTTGAAGTAAAAACCAAACATTTGTGTCAACTGTATAACAAATAATTAGCTTTCCTCAAGGCCAAAACAACCATAAACAACAAATACAACAAAAAGAGGACAATCTGGAAATTGTATCACGAAAGTTTACTTTACCAATTAGAGAGTGCCTACAAATCAGTAATCATCATCCAACAGAAAAATGATAAACAGATATGGATAGGTCACAGAAAAGGAAATAAAAATAGCTCTTGTGAGAAATGCAAATTAAAAAAGACACTGAGATACCACTTTTCATTCATCAGTCTAGCAAAGATTTAAAAAAAAGGCTAATAATATACGACGTTGGCAAGGCTCTGGGGAAACTAGCAAGCTCAAACACTGATAATGGAAGAATAAATTAGTACAATCACTAGAGAAAACAATTTGGCAATATCCATCAAAATTACAAATTTATACACCTTTCAGCCCAGGTATTTATTCTATAGATATATCTACACACGTGCAAAATGATACACACACACACAGAGAGAGATGTGGGTCTCCCTGTAGCACAGATGTGGGTAGTAGCAAAAGACAGGAACAGAAACAACATACATATCCAGAATAAAGACCTGGTTAAATAAGTTATCCTACATCTGTACAATAGAATACAATACTACTTTAAAAAACAGAATAAGGAAATTTGTAATGAAATGGTATTAAGTGATCACCAAATCATATTGTTAAGTGAAAATGGTGCCAAACTACATGTATTATAAGCTAGGTTTTACATAAACGGAGAAAGTAAAAAATGTGTGTGGGCACATGTGCACAACTGTGTGTATATACATTTATTCTTATAAATCCAAATCCTTCCTCATAGAAAGAGAAATTGTAATACCAAGTTTCTTCAGAAACAGTTGGTAGCTGGGTCAGATAGATGGAGTCTTATCAGCGTATACCCTTTGGCTCCTTTAGAATTTTGTACCATGTGAATAAATTATCCATTAAAAAAAATTTTAATATTCTTAGTTTAAGCCAAAAGAATGACAGCAATAGTAAACACCAGAGTCTTGATTACATACACCATCAATTTTAAACTGAAATACATAACAAATGTGTTGGGTCCTGAGTCACAGAGAAAGCCTTCCCTATCCAAAATATACTAATGAATTAGCCTCCCAAAAATATTATCGCTTCAAAAATAATCTTTCATCTCTAATTTGCTCTCACTGAGACTATCAGAATCCCTCCTACAACCAGCGAGGTCGAAGGCCCAATCAACAGTCCATTATATTTACTAGTCTAGATTATCAAGAAATAGTAGTTTGCCAGCAATTTTTTTCTACACTAAAGTAAGATGATGAAATGATCACAACTGGAAGAAAATTAGTCTAGGGTGGGTTGATGCAAACTAATGCACTTTCTCCACCAGAAAGGAGACAACAAAAGTAAAAAGCAGTTTAGTGGTTAAACAAAAGCAATCTCTAGCAGAGAAATGTGGGAAAATTCCAGAGAAGTATGAAAGATGAGCCCAGAAAGTTATTGATAAAATAAAAGCACGGTCTTCCTAATATATACAATTAATATTATGTATATGTATACATAAAAATTCAAGAAAAAATTAATCTGCATGAAAACGTGAAATGCTATGAATACAGATTTCTTTAGGTACAGTTAACGCACATATGTATCTTTAAATATGCACTAAAATTAACTGCTACCATGTATATTTTAGTGTACCACTGTCAAGGAAATTCCAGAAAGTTAAGCAGAAAGACAAACAGAAAATATGATAGAAAAGTTAAAAGACATAGAGGACCAGCCCATAAAGGCTACCATATATAACAGGACTGAGAGAGAGAAAGAGAGAGAGAAGATCTGAAAATAAAAAACAAAATACAAAAACTTCCTAGAGGTCAGATGTAAACCTTCTGACTGATAACCCACGGACTACTAAACATGATAACTGAAAAATCATCCACACCTGGAAATACCCTTCCGAGATTTCAGACTGAGGCTAAAGATAAGGTCCTATATATTTTCTAAAAAGAAAAAATACAAAAAGGTACTACAGAGAGAGAAGAACAGATTGCCATCAGACTTCATATCTATTAGGTTGAATTCTAAAAGAAAAGAATGCCTCAAAGATCTGAGGGAAAATTTTTTTCAACCTAAGAAGTTATACCCATGCCAAAAGATAGGAAATATTTTTGGTCATGAGCACAGAATTTATTACCACAGATCTTTTCTGAAACAATTATTCAGGACAGATTCTAGACCAAAGTTGAATTTTGTTGACATATTTCCCGATCGTTTATATTTTGCTAATTCTTGTTGTCATCACGTGGATAAAATTTACTCACAGAAGGGAGAAAGGGAGAAAAGCGGGGAGTGAGAGAGGGAAGGAAAACTCTGATCTGAGTATCAGTTATTGGTCCTATAATGAGTTTTGGGCAGGAAGGATGGGTTAAGAGGAAACCACACGTAATTTCCAAGTCGAAACTATTTTAAAAAAATAAAAGTGTTTCAGGAGCCCACACAGAGATAGCAAAAGACAGTGACAGCACACACACCACTGCCACACATACACACACGCACACATGCACACAAAGAGGCTGTGAAGAACTGCCTCCCCCATCCCTTGGCAGGGCCAGTCATTCTGCTCGAGTCCCATCCATGCTGCAAAACATTACGTCATAACACAGATAAAGTCACACATGAAAAAAAATCAATTATAAACGTCTAATAATTTTAAGATTTTATTTACTTGAGAGAGAGAGAGAGCATGAGTGAATGGCGGGGAGGAGCAGAGGCAGAGGGACAAGCAGAAATCCCACTCAGTGGGGACCCTGATGTGGGGCTTGATCCAGGACCCCCAAGATCATGACCTGAGCCAAAGTCAGACGCTTAACTGAGTGAGCCACCCACGCACCCTGATGTCTAATAATTTTAAGATTTTATTAGTACAAAATCATCCTAAATCCAAAAGTCCATGAAAAATCTTTCCTGTAAAGGTGTTTGCCTCATTGCAAAAACACCTTTTCCAACTCTCATTATGCTAGCTACAATCACAAACCACAAACACCAGCAGTTCGATAGCATTAAAAACAAAGCATATCGTGCAAATCTTTCTGAATAACTTAATTATTTATTTTTTTATAAAACATTACCCTTGCTAAGAGTAGATAAAGACACTAAACAAGCATTATCATGTTCTCTCCAGATCAGGTTTCCCAAGGTAGCACCAGCTCCAATTGTTTGACTAAACCAGTTGTAAAGTACTTGGCGGCAGGTAACCTCGGGCACATTTTCATTTAGTCCATGTTCACAAGCTAAAAAATAATGGGCTTCCTCTCTCTACTGGTATCAGTCAAAGTTTTAACAGATGGTGCTGTTAGATGAGGAAAGTATAGTACTGAATACAACTAATGACTAACCATATGTCAGCAACAAAATAGTATTCTTATCAAGGATATAACACACTGAATTTTGTTTACTTATTTTTGGATAGACGAAAACATTGTACAACGCAGTTGTATACACTGATATAACTTGGAACCAGGAACAAATTTAAAAAGTGCTAAAAGTAGGAGCAGACCTTCAAATTCTTAAAATTTCCAACCTCCTAAAGAATACAGAGTATACCAAAGAAAAAAAAGTACACAAAGTGCCAATTTCACCATCAGTGCAAATTATTTTTTATTAGTTCAAGAACTTTCTCAACTTTGGCCACAGGCTTTTGACAGTGCTAAAAGCAATACCACTCAGAAAATCCGACTTTAAACCTTTCCTTTCCTTAGGAAACTTCTATCTGTCCAAATGGTGGTATGTTAGAATCTCCTATACACACGCTAATTTATTTCAGGAACAACAGAACACAGCCAGATTTAAACTACTATGAGCTATCTATGAAGAGCTATCTCAGGATACCATTATTTGACATTCCTAATAAAGCAACAGGCTGAAACAAACAACGAAACAAAACTACCACACACCCAGGCACTATTCTAATCTGACAAACACCTCCACCCCAAGAAAAAAAGGCCAAATACCTATAGGCACCACCCCCTCTATTAATAGCTCTACTTTTACAGTGTTACTTAAATTGGGCTTTGAGCTCAGATGATTTTATTGGTGAAAGGGGAGGCTCTGAATCTTTCTCCTACAGTACTAAAGTTATGACTCCAAGTGCCACCTGATATAAAAACCTATGACAGCCGATGGATCATTTAATAAGAAGGCATACTTAAGTGATTAAAGTATGCATTTAAAAATATGTAACAATCTTAATTAGAAACACATGTGGCCATTTCAACAAATACAATGTTGGAGTAAATAGGGAAAAAGCAAAACCCAAGTGAGAAAGGCTGCCTGGTCCATACTTCCCTTTTTCTGTTAATCTGGTAATCAGAAGAAACTGATAACCTAAGAACTACTTTCAGTTCATTTTCTGCTCTTTCTCTGAAGAAAGAAGTACTTGTCTATTACCTTCAGAAAAAGCAACTACACACACAACCCACGCATGGATGAGGTATCAAGAGTATCTGCTTCGGGGTCGATATCCCAGGCACAATCCCCACTTACCACCTAGCGCTGACCCAAAGTGAGCTACCTAAACCCTGTAAGGCTCTAAACCTTCACCTTCAGGACAGATTAACACCACACCCCTCCCCCGATTTGTCAGGAGGACCAGAGGCGATAACATATGTATAGCACTGGCATAGAGCAAGGCAAAAAGAAGCCAAATAAATAAAACCTCACTTCAGAAAACTCACATAAACAGCCCTCATACCTTTTAAAACCTCAGTGGGAGACACGCAGTTTTATTTTTGCCCAGAACTGAAACAGATTCCGTGAAAAGTTTCATGAAAGCTAACTTTCTTCCCCATTTCATATCTAACTCTTCTGTAGCATGTTGGATCAACTCCTTCCGACTGATAAAATTTTCCAACACACACTAAGCAGACCTCAAATCAGTAAATAACAAACACAGAAATATATCCTTATGACAAGACCTGAGGAACACTGTGCTTTAAAGCTTCTGATTCTTTGCTTTTCTCATGCTGCATTTATTTACGAACGATTCTTTGGTGCTCAGATAAACTACATCCAGACTTCTCTATTACCTTCTTGAAATTCTACACATTCAGCTTCTCTGTGTCTACAAACCTGCAGAGGCAATCAGGCCAATCTTATCTGCCTTCTCTCTTCTCTGTGTTCTACAACTTATAAGGAAAAAGTTGGAGAGACACAATCTTCAATAAAAACAAATTATCTTGTCATGATAAAGAAGTGGTTATAAATTGCTGAAAACAGGCTCCCATTATGCAGAAAGCTTTCCTTTTAACTTATCAACATGGGGTTTTTTTCTTTAATCTTAGCCTATTAAATGTTACATGAATACGTCGTCTAAAGCATGATACTAAAAACTCCCAGCTGAAACCACCCAAAAAATGTGCCAATACACAAAACAACAGTTTTCAAGACACTGAACGTCACGTGATGGGGAGGGGGCAGGAATCAGGTGGGCCCCAGCTTACTGCCTTGAGAGAGTTTCCAAGTCTGAGCTGGAGCTGACCAGGACAGTCCTGAGGACTACACAATGAGAACACCACAGCTAAGAGTTCGGAGAAGCCAAGATTTGCTACAGTTTGCTGGACAGAGTACTAGAGAGAAGAGAGCTACACAGCAAAAGAATTTCAGAGATCTGCAGAAGGTGCTCTTGAAATACCCCACTGGGTCTTGATCAATGCATGTGAGAAAGCTACCCAAAGTTAGGGAAAGAAGGATGTTAGAAGAATGGAGGTAACAGTGCCCAGAGCTCACTCAGGGCTGGAAGTAATGTCTGTTCTTTCCAGTCAGGAGGCAAAATGGGATTCAGGGAATACAGGGTAGAGTACACAGAAGGGTCTTGCCTCAGTAGCAGCCTTGACTGAGCACGGTTCTGCTCAGGCTCAAAAGGATCAAACTGCACCCCAGAACAAAAATGAGGAATATTTAGGAATACAAAACTATCCAGCAAAGTAATATTTACAATGTCAAACATCCAATCAGAAATTGCCAAGCATATAAAAACTAACGAAAATCAAATTCCATAATGCAGACAAAAATCAGTAAATCACAATGCACCCAGATTTAACACAGATGTTAAAATTAGAAGAGAAACACAATAAAAAAAACTATAACTAAATTACATATGTTCAAAAAATGAAGCACAGACTGGAAAGATTTTTAAAAAGACCCAAATTGAAGGAAGAAAGACTAAGCTCTATCAGCTGCTCTGGGTTCTTCACCCGGCAACATGACCCTAACCTTTCCTTTAAAGATCTGAGGCATTAATCATTCTGCCCTTTATGAGCTGCTGTAGGTTCCCACTAACTTCTACTACTGGAACTGGAAGTAGTAAAAGGTACCCCAGAAAACCTCCTGAATTCCAAATTTTGTCTCCTTGACTCCACTGTACAACAGTAACCCAATTTCCCCTTGGTAATCAGGATCAATCAATCCGGCAAGTAAATTAGCTTTTTTTTTTTTTTTGCTTTTTTTTTTTTTTTTTTTTTTTGCCTATTAGCTCAGTGATACAAGGACCCCAAAATGGCCAAGTGGCAGCCTCATACCCACTGTTGTGTCCCCATAGTGGAAACATCCTCCCCTTGCGGGCTAAGATCTCCAAACCAGGAGAACCCAGTATTCCCAGGACAGATAGCAAAAGTTCTACAAGTGGATTATTAGGTATCACAATGAGAAAAACCACTGTCACTTCCAACCCTTGATTCCAAGAATTCTGACCCTGGGAGACACAGCACCATATAATTCAAAGTACATCCTGCATCCTGTAAAACAGAACCCCATCTGCTCATGATTTTGTCCCTCAAGTGGTGCTGTAATGAATTGCTGAGTAGTCAACTTCACCTTTCAATCAGGCCAGCCACTTTCAGGTAACAGGATACATGGCACTTGGAGACCAGTAAATTCCAAGGACATAAGCCCGTTCTGCACCTTCCTTGTTGTGGAATTCATTCCCTCAGAAGAAGCAAAGCAATACAGAATGCCAGGACAGCGGATAAAGTATTCTGTGAATCCACGGATGGTGATGCTAACAGAAACATTATAGGTAGAGAAAGCAAATTCATATGAAGAATATTGGCTATTCCAGTGACAATAAACCTTTGCCCTTTCTATGATGGAAGAGGACCACTGCAGTCAACTACCAAGAGGTAAGCTGGCTGGTTCCCTTGAAGAATGGTGCTATACCAGGGACTCAATGCTGGACTCTCTGTCGCCACATTACGCACTTAGCAATAGCATTAGCCAGGTCAAGCTTGTTAAGAGAAATGCCGTATTGTTGAACCATGGACTCTCCAGCCCTGCCAACACAGCCACCTTCTCATGGGCCCACTGAGCAAGCCCTAAGGTAGCTACAGAAAGAGACTGACATTCACAAAGCACACATTTTGTCCACCTCATAGCAAGAGTCTCCTCTGCAGGACATGCCCTTTAGTGGGCATTCACAATCTGCAGTCTGTGGATATTCGGAGTGGTCCACGCACACACCTTTTCCCTACACTTCCTTGTCACCCATCTTCAGCTCCTTTTCCTTCCAAGTCCCTGACCATCCAGACAAAACATTAGAAACTGCCCATTAATCAATGTAGATCTTTATCTCTGCTCACCTACTCAAAATACAGTAGGAAACACACACACACACACACACACACACACACACACACACACACTGCTCAGTCTGCCCACTAGATGGACTTTCCTTCATCATTGTCTTTCATGGTCAGTCCTGAGTGGGGCTTTAGTGCTGCAATGTTTGCTTTTGAATGCACGTCACACAGACTCATTTGTAAGCCAGGCTCAAGGTTTTTTCTTCTTTGTTCAACTGGTCATAAGGAACTCCCAGAAGGCCATAGGCATGGTCTGAAGGAAACAATGAAACAGAAGTTGGCCTCAAAGTTTTCTGAGCCACCTGCTCATATAAGCTAGCCATACCATCCAGACCCACCCAAGTTTGGCCTGCCATATACCATCTCCGTTTGATAACAGAGTGCTGCTGTTCATTTTCCCTCTATGGCAAAATGGGTCAGACAACATCTAACTCATGAAGGGAAGCTCAGGCCACATGGTCACCTGATTTCTCACAATTGGGTATTCAGTCCCTGATAGGCCAATACAAGCCAAGAGCTGTTTCTCAAAAGAAAAATCATTATCTGCAGTAGAGGACATAGATTTGCATCAAATTCCTGAGGTCTGCACTGTGACTCTTATTGGTACTTGCCAGAGGCAAATAATAGGGAGCAGAAGGAAAAAGTAGGAGGGGGAAAGTCATAGAATACCACCTTTGCTCACAATATCCTCCTTGTTTCTAAACACAGTTGGAACAGATGGATGCCACTCCCTGAATCTACACCCCTCTTTGATTTAATCAGTATGGCAGGGCTATAGTCGCAAATAATAAAGGAGACCCAGAGAAAAGATTACCAGTGAGTTTCTCTTCCTTGCCTTGAGAAACTGGATGTGACCATTTCCTTCAGATTAGAAAAGAATACAATAAATATAGTTAAAAGGAATTGGAGGCCAAGATGAGTAAGAAGAATTAAGTGTCACTGTTCTAAACCAGCCCAGGTAACTGATACCCCAGAGTAATGACAGAACAAGCAAGTGAGGCTGTAGAATCTATCGGTAATCTCTGAGGAATCCCAGAGAAAGAATATGGAAACACAAGAGGTAGGTATGTATTCCAATTTTCCAAGCTAAGGTAAAGTGGGTAACTTGTCCATTTGCCATCAATCCTCAAAGGGCTATAATTACACCATTTTAAAGATGGCTTAAAACCAGTACAGAAAGAAATCACTAATCAATAAGGCAAAGTCTGAAATCCTAAGGACCAAATAACAGCGAAGCTGACTTCAATTCTTCCAAAGAGTCAGCAGACCTTCCTGAATGAACTCTGTCACATGAACTCTGTCACATGAAGGAGTCTACCCACCTCGGAAGCTAGAGTATAATCCAATTAGCTAACCTTCCATATCATAACCGAAAAGAAAAAAAATTTTTTTAGAAAGAGTTAAAATTCAGTGGTCCCAGGGTGTTAGAGTTGAAAAGGACTTTGGATTTGTTCAAAGGTCTCCCCTTATATGTGGAATGACATACCATGGGAAGCTAAATGGGATATGGTCATTCAAATCTGTGCTCCCACACTCAGTAGGTATGCATTTTTAGCACATTACTTCACCTAAGACTTATTAGCTTTTGCATCCACGAAATAGGATAACAATGCTATCCACCTCACTGATCTCTCTGGAGAGTTACATGTAAAGTACATGTGCCTCTTATATAGCAAGCCCTCACTGTTACATTAGCTACTATTATTAACTGACTGTCAGCGGCCTTGGTCTGACAACTGTGAAATAAACTTTCGCGTTAGGTGTTCCCACCTCCCTTCTCAATCATACCCAACCATCCAGTAACCCAGTAAAAATTCTGCAGAAGCAATAAACTTGGAAGGACGATAGTGCAGAAAACGGTGCTGGGGATGAATAAAAAAGATCAGAGTCCAGGCTGCCACTAATTAGTTCCACAACCTGGCACAAGGTGCAGGTGCCCCACTCTACACGGGCCTCAGTTTTGTTAGCTCTAAGACGCGCTTAAGTTAAATGCCATCGAGTCTTTGCCTCCACTACAATTCCACAATGCAGTGCATGCTACATTTTGCAAGTTTGCACTGTTAGTACGCCAGTACTTGATCCTCCCGGATTTTGCTCACATCATCATCTTCTTCACCCCCATCTATGACTAGCTCACTCCCAGAGAAGCGGCTCTGACAGCACTGATCTCTTATTCTCCGAGGACAAATTTAAATCAACTCTCAGTTTATTCTTTTTCCATCCATTCATTCAACTCAAAACTTAAATCACCACTTACTATTCTCCCTCTAAAATGATCTTTTGTTAAAACGTAATAAAAACTTATTATCCTCAAACATTAATTTACCTAAAAGAAAAAAATAAGCATCATTATGATCTTTATTATGGACTCCCAAGTGGTACTACCCCAAGTGACCAATGACACTGGCTTAATCTACATTAACTCAAAATTAAACAAGTTGCCACCATTTGCATTTAATTATGTGTTTCTGCTCTTTCTCAGAGGTACTGAGACTTTTAGAATTATATACAAAGCATTTATCAGTAACACTGACTTTCTCAGTAATCTGACCAAAGTGTGGGCCACAGGGAGAACAATGCAGAAAGAAAACTGGAGATTTAGCAATGCAATCCAAGGGAAATTGCCAGTTCCCTCAGGGGATCTGGGATCAATGGGACTAAGGACATGACTGTTTATCTTTCAGCACACCACAGAATCTGGGAATGAAAAAACATGCCAGGTTTCACAGAGGAATACCTTACTTTATATAACACACATCCTAATCTAATACTGTACATGAAGTGAATTTTACAAATCTAATACTTTAAATACACTCAAGAGTCCTTGCTAGCCAGACATAATTTATAAATACTGGTTAAAATGTATACTCGCCCTCCAGGTTTTTTTGTACATCATGAGATTTGCTCAAGACAACCAAAACTTTATAAATAAAATCAAACACCCTGAGTATTATTTAATTACCATCTTACTAAAATCTTATTTTAGAAGGCATAGACCACTCTTCTGAGAAAAGAAGAAAATTTTAACAGAAATTGTGTTATTTAAGGACTGATGTTCGTTCAGTCACCACCCTGAAAGTGGTATCATCCCAAGGTCCTAACAAAGAGTAAGGACTTCAGTGAAACTGGTAGAACAAACTGTTCAAATACAGAGGCCTAGTCAATGGCCTAACACCCTTACCAATATCCTGACAGGAGGTTTAACCACAGATGGAAAAAGGTAAAATAAGAGGCATGATTCTCCTCTGCTTTTGCAAATCTGAAGCAATCAGTGTTCTAAGAAATAATCAACCTCTGTAAACAGCCAGGAACTTCACCTGAAAAGATTTGTACCCGCACTGCCCCCAGTAAACCATTACACATGCATACCCACACAGTATTTAATAAAAAGAATCATCTTCTCCAAACAACAAATTAAAGAAAAAAAAAAAAAAAACAACCAAAGAAAGAAAAGACCAAATAATTGGGAAGTTACCAGTTAAGCCATAAAAGAAAGCATGCAATAAAGCAAAACCCAACATAAAAGGAATAAAATTATTGTAACTTCTCTCAAAATCATCAAACAAATCACAAGCCACAAGGCCCTCCTGAATGACGGGCCTACCACGAATGAGAGTCATATAGAAAGAATTTGATATCGCACAGCTGCTAGGATTTGAAATATGCTATCCACCATTTCCAGTATGAAAAGGCAAACTGTCAGACCTGTTTCTGACATTCTGACATGATACCACAGTTAATTTCTAGAAAAGATTATCAGTATACCAAATGTGCTTAGATTAATTTTTCACCATGACAGTGAGACTTGCGCATACTACATAAGGAGTTAACATTTGCTCACCATACCTTAAGCTATCAAGACCAATTTTATGCAAATTTTCATCAACTGTAAATGGAGTTAGGTTAATAATCATAGGTGTCGATTCAATATGCAAATTAGATTTAAATACCTAAAACAGAGTTATCCTGAGAACGTCACCTGTCACAGAACCTTCTTATTTGGTACACACTATAATCTTTCATATCCACAGCATTTGAACTCTTAACAATATACAAAGCTAAATGAGCCAAGTCATTATGCAAATTTTACCAAAAACTCCTTTGAGAAACACAAATAAAAAGTACAGGTGGTAATATTTGTATAAAGCACCCAGTGTTTGCATGAGTGAGTAAGTTTGCATAGGATGGGTCAAACAGAAACAATTCCAGAAAGGGTAGGTCTTCTCCAGGAACTTTCGCTTCTGAAGATGAAGCAAACATGTACACTCAACCTGAAATAACAGGGAAAGGGAGGGATACACGCAACTCAGTGAACGGATTTCCAAATATAAAAATACTGTGACTTTGTTCTTTCCAAGTACTTATCTAATATCTAGCATTTACTATCTATTATCTCTGGACTTCCACTTTTTAAAATGTAATAAAGGAAAAATAAAAAAATAAAATGTAATAAAGGAGAGAAAATAAAGATATATGGTTCTATTTGTTTGCATTTTTACAAACTATGGAATGATACACTAGAAACTAATGTTTTTACCTGGAAAGGGTAGAAGAACTGAGCAATTAAGGTATTCAGATAGAAACAAAATTCCTGCCTATAAATCTTTTTGTATTCTAGGTATTTTAAACCATGTGAAAATAAAACCCATCCTAAAGATCAAATTAATAAAAATGTAAATAATGTGAAAATAAGCCACAATAGCAGAAAATACTTTTTTATTTAACTGCAGAAGCTAAAGGTGGAATTTGAACATTCCAACAGGCTGCAATTAAATTGATGCAGACTAAAAAGCATTAAGTATATTTTATAATTATAGTTTTATAATAACAAAAATTCTAAGTTCTTTTGTTACATACAAACCCTGAGTATAAAAATAGAAATGCCAATGTTTAAGTATATGAAAAATAACCATCCCCTTTCATCTTCCTGAGGCTGAAATCGTATAGCATGTAGTAAATCTATTTTACTAATAGATTACTAATTTACTAATCTAAATTACCTTTATTCTCAGTGCTAAAAACTAACTACGTATTAAGAGTTGATAAAATTAGCTATTTGAAATGTTTAATGTGACTCCAGTTTCGCATGTATATTGTAATGAACACAACAGACATTTCTCAGTACGCTGTCATTTATGCATTTAAAACATGTGTCTGTGCTCATGACAGGAGGTCATGTCATTAATGACTTGCGTTAGCAGGATGTGTCAGACATGTAGCACATGCTGTACTTAATGTAAAAGTTCAAATGTATTCTCTCTTCAAAAACGGCTCTAACCTATTTTTCTGTCATTGCTATACAGCCTTCAAAATCAATATTAGGCTCAGTAAACTGAGGTTTCAGTTTAGAAACAATTTTGCCTTTTGGGGCAAAGAAAATCAGTATGTGACATTAGCAAAAGCAAATTTATTACAAAATTAGCCCCCAGCACAGCCTTCCCTAGATTCCAAATTATGCCAATGCTTTTGGTAACTAGACCCATTACAAATCAAGCGTTTAAGGAAATGCAACTTCATCTTTCCAACGATGCCTTCGAAGCTCTTTGAATGCATTAATGCCTGCACAGCATTCTGTGGCCCCCAGGCCATCAGTCTAAAATAAAAGGCCTGCAATTCCTATCGCAGGCACTACCATGTCTGCACCATGACTCCAGCTACCATAACAACCTCACAACAGATATTAATGCACAGAGAGAAGGGAATAACAGGAGGTAAAGGAGGAAGAAAATGTTGGCTCAGCACTCACATCCTTTTTTGGCACTCAGTAGTGGGACCCTAATGATCCCCACCATGTCTCCCTCAACCTGCAATTAAGAGACATTTGTTTCAATCATGTCTAAAGCCCTAGAATCCCAAAAGAGTTCCTCCTTTTAGAAACTGTCTAGATATCCACTTAGCAGGATATGGTTAAATACAATGTTAGATGAAGGAAAAAGGAAAACGGGTATCAGGCAGGGTTTCAAGAGGAAACAATATAAAAACTACCACTAGGATTAGTAAAGTCACGGCACCCTACCTACTCTGCCTGATAGCAGGCCATTTACATAGCCTATCGCTAACCCTCACGATGACTTTATTGGGTACCATGTTACAGTCTTCATTATGAAGATGAAAAATCACACTTCAAGTAAGGCAAGCGGGGAGAGTCACTCGACTATGAAAATGACAAAGCAAGCATTCAAACACAGACCTAGCTGTCGACCCTAACAACACAACACCACCACAACAGTAGCAGCGCTGCCTACTACTATTACACTGAGCTGCTTCTCAGGACACTCCTAAGTATCTTGAATATTCTCATTTAAATTCATTTCTTATTCATAACAACCATATAGAATAGGTACTCTTATCCTACTTTACAGATGAGAAAACTGGGTACAGAGAGGGTAAACAATGTCTTCGAGGTCACACAGCAAGTAATGAAATGGCTCTTGCACATAACACAAACTGGGACCATCACACACCCTCTTACCTCCTTCCCTGTAACATCTCGCCAATGCTTCAAATAAAGCAATACAATTAATGACTCTGTCAAACTTGAAAACATAAATCTGGACTTTATTCTTAATATTTCATTGAAATGAGAGAAAAACTACCTAAAATAATAATTAAGAAAGTGTTTTTCATGGTATATTCTTCTTCTGAAATTCAATCCCACTGATGTCAATGAGGAGGACCCCGCTTTCCTTAAGAACTGAGAGACAAGTAATGAATCATTTTCTAATCAAACAAGAAGTATTACAGGATCCTAGAATGTTCCATGAGAACACCCACCAAAGGAAACTTGTGAAACAATAATTATTAATTACAGAATTAAAGAAACAAAAATTCTACTTATAAAGTTAGGCCTTTCAATTTCACCGGCTTTCAGTAAGAGTTTCAATTACATCTAAATCAAATAGGAGGCAATCTGAAACTCTTTCTCCTTAGCGTGAGTGTGTGAATTGTATGCGTGTGTATGATATTAAGTGTAACAGAGAAAACAGTAAAGCCATCACTGAAGTAAAAGCCCAGCATAAATATACAACAGACTGTGATACGTGTACTTTTATTGGCTCTAATGCTCTAATCTAGCCTGAACATTCATAGTATGTGAATCTCGTAACAAAAGGTGAAGCAAATTTCTTAACGTAGCAGAGTAGGTATTCAGGTAGACAAAAAGACCACCAATAATTTCAGGCAGGACAACCTGAACAAAAAAAAGTAAAAAGATACCCTTCTTTTTGTAGTGATTTTTTTTTTTTTTAAAGACTTTATTTATTTATTCGACAGAGATAGAGACAGCCAGTGAGAGAGGGAACACAAGCAGGGGGAGTGGGAGAGGAAGAAGCAGGCTCATAGCAGAAGAGCCTGATATGGGGCTCGATCCCATAACGCCAGGATCACGCCCTGAGCCGAAGGCAGGCGCTCAACCGCTGTGCCACCCAGGCGCCCCTTTTGTAGTGATATTTTTAATATTATCGCCTGAACTAATAAGACTTTGATTCATGTAAAGCCACAAAAGTCTAAAATTATAAGATTTCAAATTTTTCATTTCAAAACTTAAGTATATAATCCTTTAAAACAAAAATGGATAGTAGCTAAACTACACTCAAGACATCTCGATTAATTTAAGCTTCCTAGTCTACTCAAGGAAAATAACAGGTCATGCTTAGGACTATTATATCCACAAGAAGCAGCAATAACATGTAAAATAGATGAAAATACTTTAAAAGGAGATCTCCTTCCATCCCCAACAACTATCTTAGTAGAAAAGCAGAGCTTGAAAACAATAAACAAAGCTTGAAGTATAATTTTACTAATTTTGCCTCTGAACTTTTGAATGACTGCCAAAAAGACCTAAGCGAAAGGGGGAAATTTTTTTTAATGAAAAAAAAACCACCTCTGAGCCACTGCAAGTAGAAGCGCTAGAGGGAAAAACTGAAATAGAAAACTTCAAAGAGATTCTGTAATCGAAGATGCCTTATTCTTGACTGCCTCATCTCGGAGATTAAAGAAGATTTTTAAAGCTGTTCCATGGACATAGAGATCAAACATTTATAAATGTTTATAATTTTACAAGTCCTAAATTCAAAGGTGGGCTCAAAGAAATAAGAGTAACACAGGCAGCTAGGAGGAAAGATGAGTTTTCTTGGATGAGGGAGGAATGTAGAAGGTGGCTTTGAAGAATACACTCTGTGGGTTGTAGAAAAGAATGAGTATTTTTGAAAACCTCATTCATCGCCCATAACACATCATGATGAACGACAACAGGTAATGAAAAGGGAACTAAGGCGCAGTGTCAAATCTGTTTCTACTGGATTTCAACAGCATTAAACTCATCAATACTCACCTAGTATCTATTCTGTAGCAGTCCGAAATCATCATATAATCCTAGTTGGTGCTTCTCTTTCAAAATGAAAATCTCAACAATCCAGATTTGTAATTTTTGAAAGTTTAATTGTCTCAGCTTTCTGTAGAGCTCCAATCCCATAATGAGAAAAAGAGGGGGGAGGTAGAAAAGAAAATTTGATCCCTATTAACAAAAACCTGGTGCTGATGGAAACAGACATTTCTACTGACATTTGTACATATCAATCTCTTCAGGATTAAATAATTAAACATACCACTTAAAATGCTAGAAGAGGGGCACCTGGGTGGCTCAGTTGTTAAGCGTCTGCCTTCGGCTCATGGCATGATCCCGGTGTTCTGGGATCGAGCCCCACATCAGGCTCCTCCGCTGGGAGCCTGCTTCTCCCTCTCCCACTCCCCCTACTTGTGTTCCCTCTCTCGCTGGCTGTCTCTCTCTCTCTCTCTAATAAATAAATAAAATATTTTAAAAATATAAAAAATAATAAATAAATAAATAAATAAATAAATAAAATGCTAGAAGAAATAAAGCTGGACTTGAACCTTTTACCACTTTCCTCTAGTCACAATCAGGGGACACTACTGTATTATCATATACAGTAGTACCCGGAGTTCCCTGAAGGAAGTGAGAGCATCTCATTCATCTTACTCTTTGCATCGCCAGCGCCCAGCGTAGAGCCCACCACATGACAGAACTCATATACCAAATGTCACCATCATTTAAAACACGGGAAAACTAAAAATAAAGTAAGTCACATAATTTTAATCTCTCTACTAAAATTAGACATATTTCTATTGCTTATTGAAGGCCTCATTCCAACTTCATTGCCTCTATGAAGTCTTCCCAAGTCCTGAGGTTAAAGGCATTACGAATTCCTCTGTAACTACAAGAAGCCTTCATTCATACACCAACAAAAGCACATCACCTTGACTCTAATTACTATTCATTAACTAAATATTGACTGAGTGCCTACTACAGGCTGGCAACTGTTCTCAGCTCTGGGGCTACAACTGTATCACCACAAGAGGCCCCTCCTCTCCTGGAACTTACATTCTAGTGGGGAAGAAACCGATCATGAACAAATAAATACATCAGGTGGTGATCAGTACTCAAAGGAAATAATGTAGACTAGAGACAGAAAGTGAGGGAAAGGTGCTATTTTTTAGATAGGGTGCTCAGGGAAAAACTCTCTGACAAGGTGACATCTGAGCACAGACCTGAAATGAAGGAACACAACAAGTGGATACCTCGGAGGAAGAACCTTCCAGGCATAGGAACAGGATGTATGAGCACATGCTTGCGTATGTTCAAAGAACAGCAAGAAAATCAGGGTAACAGTGCTGGCAGGAGATGAAGTCAGAGAAGAGAGAGTTCCACTTCTCTTAACAGCTCTCATGTCATGAATAAAAACTGTGGCTTCCACGCATGTAGCTATTGATATTTAAACTAATTAAAATTAAATACAATTTAAAATTCAGTTGCCCCCTTGCACTAACTGGATTTTAAGTGCTTAACAACCACATGGGGCCATAGCTACCATAATAGTACAAAACAGAACACTTCCATCACTGCAGAAAATTCTATTAGACAGCACTGTGAAATCTGAGCAGGTATTCAAAGAATCTGACTGCTATGTAGAAAACAGATTTGGGGGGCAGGAGCAGAAAGATAAATCAGGCAACTATTATAATCTAGGCAAGATGAATTAGACCAAGGTGGTGGCCTAAATGCAGGTGATAAAAATGACAGGACTCCAGATACGTCTTGAAGATGGAGCCAGCAGGATTTGCTGATTCAAAGTGGGACATGAAAACAAGAGTAGTTATTCTTGATTCCAAAATTTTTGCCCTAAGCAACTCACAGGACACAGATTCCTTCTACTGAGATAGGAAGACTATAGAGGAGATCTGTGGGGGAGATTAGGCCTTTTAGACATGTTAAACAGACAAGCCTATTAAAGATTTAAATTCAGATGATACATAGGCAGAGAGTCCAGGGTTCAAAGGAGGGATGTGATTTGGAAATATATATTTGAGTCGTGTCTGCATACAGAGAATACTTCAAAGCTATGGAGCTCCATAAAATTCCAACTTAGTACAGGTGGAGAAATAATACAAAGAAGTACCCTGGGGGCTCTAACATTCAGATAATCATAATATTGAGCAGGAACCAGCAAGGATGACTGAAGGAGCAAACAGTGAAATGAGAAAAGAACTAATAACCAAGAGGAACTTGTGTCCCGGAAGCCCAATAAAGGTATTTCAAGAAGGAAAGCGTGATCAGCTACGTCAACTGCTAACAGATAAAGACTATAAGACACGGACTCAGAAGTGACAGCTGCACTTGGCCAGACAGAGGTGACTGGCGAACGTGGCAAGAGCAATTCTAGTAACAGTTACCCGACTGGAGTAAATCGGAGACAGAAGGGGAAGCAGCAGGTATAAACAACTGTTTACGAGGAATTCTGCTACAAAAAGGAAGAAGGAGATGTAAAAGTTGGAGAGGAATATGGTGTCAAAGAGCGAGATGGGAGGAGTACACAAGGGACAGAGCTGGTCTCAAGAGCATGGACCATTCAGCAAGTGCAGTGGACAGACCAGAAGGTGGTTCATGAAGCAAATTCATGCGGCAGGGAGATTTGGTATTGAGAATGTATGGGTATTCTCTTCCAATGGTCCTAAATGGCTGTGTGCTTCCCTGGACTGACAGCTTTTCAGAAAAATGGGTTGTGTTTTGGTCATCTTTATATCTCTAGCACTAGCAAGCTGGCACACATGAAATTATTCAAGAATTCCACTGCACAAATACCTTCTCAGAACTACCTAGCTACCCAGGAACCTCAGCTTAAGCCTTGACAGGTGCAGGACTTACTCGTCAGTTCTGCGCTGTAGATGCTCAACATTTCACAGAAGAAAAGGCATCACAGCTCTCACCAACCACAGCCCCACCCATCCCCACTCCCCACCCAATGCTGCTGCTCTTAGATGGGGTAGGAAGGATGTGTCCATTTCCAGCCTACATGTGCAGAAAATGCTTCCTGCCCATTGGATTAAAGTCCCCAAATGGCAACTATCCACTATGACTTTGACTGACCCCCTCAGACAGTAGTCTATTTACTCAAAACAGAGCAACTGGTTCTACTCTTTCTTGGAATACAATTGAGTTCCTTTTCCTTTAAGTATACTATAGAGTACCTTCCCCACTGTGATCAAACCCCACTCCTGTGTGATATTTCCCTCCTAGCCTCCCAGACTTACAGACACTACAGACCCCTATTTACAAATGCCTTTGGAAATTGTAAGGATTTTTAAAATAAAAATGAGATTAGAACTAAATATACAAAATGTAATTCAATTTCCTGAGCCCCTTTCTACGAGTAAGGATATTGAAAACAAATCAAATGTGAAATATGAGTACTAACATTTAAAAAAAAAAAAAAAAACAGGAGAACACTGCCAACATTACTGATATTCATTAAAGGGGCAAAGTCATATCCTCTAATCCGGAATACATCTGGGCTGTTTCCTATACTTACTTTCCTAGCTTAAAGTAGTATTTTTAATAAAATACATTTAGGCTTATTAAATCTGTTAAAATTTGACAAAGATAAAACAAAAATACCCTTAGTCTCTCAAAAATTTTGTGAGTAGCTAAAATCATTCAAAAGAACCATTTTCTGCAACAAGCATGCTGAAAACTAATGGGGAGGAGAGCTTTTTCTAACAAAAGTGTCTGATTAGATAAGATAATGCAATACATCTATTATATCTATTGTAACAATACCATTCACACCACTAAAGCTAAGACTCGTAGCATTTCCATTATAAAAACCTGTTTTTCAACTCTGCCACCTGCCAGCCATTAAAAAAAAAAAAAATTGCTCTCCCATAGCATTCAAGTGTTGATCCTGGAAACATTTCTACCACCACTCCTACTAAATGTTTTTGTTCTTTAGATTATCATGCAAATATTTTTAAGAGTGTATTTTATCTTTCCACATTACACAGGTCTGATATCAAATATTAAAGTTTAATCTGCAAGCAAGAATCACTGAAACATTCATTCCAGAAATACATCAGTCTGTACTGGAGGTCAATTTGGTAGACTCTATGCCATCAGAACATTAGTCTCACACTCTAAGTTACAGATATTTATGATTCTGAAGACATCAATAGTGATAAATAGTCTTCATCTGACTAAAGGGGGGGAATCTAACAAGATAATATGAAGCAGAGAAATGTGAAAATGAAGAAACAGGCAGAAATAGCTAAATTCATGGCAAGGAAAAGCAGTACACAATGGTGACAGCATACCCAGGGGAAAAATGGGCTTAAGTACCACCTACCTATTCTCGCCCAGACTTGACAGCTAGCTACTGAACAAATGCTCAAATGGAAGGCACAGTTTATTTTTCCTCCAAAAATTACCCACAGAAAAGATGGAACTGTTTTATATTTCTAATAAAATCCATGCAGAGGTCTTTCTTATTATCAGGAGCTCTTTCTTACTCTTTCCATTCCCTTACTTTGAATAACAGACTATCACTTGGAGAAGACATTACCCTGAGCAACAGGATCTCCGGAAGCCTAGAAGTCGCCAGAATCAGTAAAAACAGCTGCAGTGAGATTTAACCCTGATTTAACTCCTAGGAATATAACCTCACACAGGCAAGTATTGGATTTCATTGTAACAAGTCTTTCGAAGATTAATTTTTTAAGCATTATAATAAATGGTTACACTGTAGAGATCCACATATATGCTTCCACGGCAGGAAAGACAAAACCAACTCTTCTTTAATTATAAGAACAGACGCCTGGGAGAAATTTCTAGCAACCACATCATAGATAGATTCTAAATATGCTGAATTTGAAACAAGTCAAATGGAAATCAAGTCTAGAAAACTGTGTCAGACTAGTCAAAAAGTGATTCTAGAGAGGAAAAGCCGGAAAAGAAAAGTAACAACTTTAAAATTACTCCATATAATGCAATTTTAACTATGCATATATAACTTAACTAAAGGTGAGGATATCTGACAATTTCATTCGACAATTTCATCTTCATTCCTAAAGTTCATATATTCCAGCTAATCCAAACAGTTCATTTAATCTTCTCATTGGGAAAATACAGCATCATCTTATATTTGGATCATCCATGTTTTGCCACTGCAATAACTGAAAAAATAAAAACAAGGACCAAATCTTTTCATTTTTAAAATTATTTCTTTCAGCCCATAGCAATGTATCTCAGATATGCTGAATATTAAGCAACATGCTAATATTTACTTCAAATACATGAAAAGGTCTGTGTAAAATGTTTTGTGAAATAAAAAGAGTATTTTGTGGGTCAGATACATGAAGAAAATACTTCCTCTCCAAAAAGTAACTATGAATTGCTATGTTTAGTTCTGAAAATATACTTAACCTGTATATCTGTATGCACATATTTTTAAAGGAGGGGTGGAGATGGGGACTGGACTTTCCAAACCCAGGCTCTGCAAGGCAGCTCTGCTGGATTTTTCCAAAAGGATTTAGTACTCATTTTTGAAAACCATGCTTAATCCTTAGCATGAAGTTAATATATGTAAGCATTCAGAATAATGCCTAGCACACAGTAAAAGTTAAGTACGTTTTAGATATTACCATGAATTGCTAAGCCAAAAACTGGGTGTTAAGGTTGTAACATTATTTACTGACTTGTGCTTTATTGCAAAAAGCAAAACCTGCCATTTCATGATATTTATTATAAATCACAGAGATGTAAAATACCAAATCTGGAGATCATACTTTAACGATTACCACAGGCACTTTGTATTGGCTGTAAATCTTCCGCTGCTCAATTCTGAAGGCTGCCGAAGCATCCATCATTAATGACTCTGTCACACTACCTGGATCTCTTTAATATCAACATTTCATGAGGAACAGCATTAAAGAAATAAAGATTAATGAAAGTTGAGATAAATTAAGAATTTCATACAGTATGTAAATTTTTTTTCAAATATTTACCTAACCTATAACAACAGGGATTATATTTGGTTTGCCCAAAACATTAGCTTAACACCTTCAAGAATATGAAAAGGATCGGTAGGGGAAGAAAGGGATAAAGAAAGGGGGGGTAATCAGAAGGGGGAATGAAGCATGAGAGACTATGGACTATGAGAAACAAACTGAGGGCCTCAGAGGGGAGGGGGGCAGGGGAATGGGATAGACCGGTGATGGGTAGTAAGGAGGGCATGTATTGCAACTAATGAATCATCGCAACTAATGAATCATCGAACTTTACATCAGAAACCAGGGATGTGTACTGTATGGTGACTAACATAATATAATAAAAAAACATTAAAATTAAAAAAAATATGAAAAGGATAAATGCTTTATAAGAAAGAAGAATAGAACTTCATCTCTGTGTCCCCCAGAGCATCAACCTCAGTATCTTCTACATGGTTAGGTATGCACTCAACAGGCCCTATAAAAATGACTCCTTTTGAAACTCTGAATTATAAGGCTTCTTACTAAATCAAATACAGACAGCATATCTTATGAATTAGTATATGGGAAAAACACTTCTTCACCAGAAAACTACGTATTTAAAACAACCTTTACCAACGAGAGGATATATGGCACCTTTGCTAAAATATAAATATGCGATAACCCATTTTTTCAAATTACAGTAAAGCACGGTAAAAAGGAAGTCTGACTTAAAAAATAAGGGTGAATGACAATAACCCCATTCGAGGTTGTTTGTTTGTTTGTTTATTTGTTTCCACAACATCCACTGTCCCAAGTTTCTAGGAAGCAAAGAGACCTAATGCATCAAGGGTGGACCCAGGCTCTGGAGGCTGAGCTATAAAAACACCTCGGATTCTCCTAGAAATTTTAATAATGTATTTTAAAATGAGAAAAGTAAAAGGCAGAAAAAGTGTCAGTGAAACCAACCTAACGATGAGTTGAGGAGAGAGACACAGGTGCAGCGGGCACAGCATTAAGGGGAAGAATACTGCCCAGCATGTTTGACCCACAGCTAAGAAAGGTGACAGCCTATGTTATAGCCTGGAGAGGGGAGTCAAGAAGATAAAAAAAAGTTCATCTTTAAAGACCAAACAGAAGTAAACAGTGACCTCTCCATAAAGGGCAAGAGAGCAAAGTAACACTGAAGGCCCAAGTCCAGGGAAGAAACCCCATAGGCCTGCATGGAGCAGGAGTGGCAACATCCGTGCCCTCTGGACACGGTAATGGATGCATTCGGACGCTTCCCAAATTCATGAGTATCAGAAAGTGAAACAGACACGTGGGAACCTCTGTTAAGTTCATTCATGAACCAAATGACTAGAACGTATACTCCAGCCTCCTGGTGGCTAATTTCTACATACATTATATTTATTAATTCTCATAACCCCACAGTTGTATGAAACTGATACTCTCATGACAAACTACTAAATGTCATGGACTTTCTGGATGCTCAAAAATAACTGAAACCCCAAATGCTAAATTCACCAATATCAAGGACCTAGTGCATGTGTGTCTAATCTTTCTGAGTACAAGGACCCCTCATGGTGGTATCATACTTTCAACTGCCAATGACTAAGACAACACACAGTACATTCCCTGCAATAAATCTGGTGAGTCTCCCACCCCCAGGATCTACAGACAACTCCCTGAGAAGCATCGATCCACTACACATACAGACTTGAATAAGCACAATGTTGGATGCATGATTAGTTTTGTTGAGGCTTAAAGTATTATTGCATAGATTCCAAATGTAAATAGTTCCTTCCTAAATATCCTCCCTAGCACCCCCCCCCACCAATGTCAAGACCTACTTCATAAATCATACAAGTCATAAAAAGTAAGCTACAGTCATTACATCTGTTTGGATATCGTCAGTCCCTAGCATCCCTGCCAATACTCACCCAGCAGGGTGATCAGGAAAAAGTAAGGAACGTGGTGGTCAGGTACTCGGGGTTGGGGGGGCACAGGGCTCTGACACCAGACTGCCTGAGCAGGAATCCCAGCCCCACTCTTGCTTCCTATGCGACTTTGGTCCAGTTCTATAATCTGAGCACCTCACGGCCTCATGTGCAAAACAGAGATTCAAAAGAAAAAACCCATGCTTCGCAGAAGTATGAGAACTGACAGATGTGAAGCCCTTGGGAGGGTGTCTGGCACACAGTAGGTATCACGGAAGCGCAAGCAAAACAAACCTATGCGTAAAAATTCAAAGCTGGACTGACAGAATTCAGAACACAAACAAGGGCATCACATTGTTAGAAGCACCTCTGAGAAAGTTAACATAACTCTTCCTACATACAAAGGCGATTTCTTTGCAGCCAGCGTGAGGGGAACCGGAACTCAACTCCTGCACGACTTTTCCTACCCAGTGCGTCTTTCCACAGCCATTCAGTTAGTTCCCCAATACCCGCCACAGAGAGTGCTCAGTCGTGAGGAAAACAACCAGAATTTCACAACACAAGACAGTTTCTTTGGCAAACACCAAGTCCTTCATCAGATGTCAAGACCTTCACCAAGGATGTCTGCCACAGAGAACTAAGCAAAGAGATGACGCGGCAGGAACCGAAGATAACGCAGGCCAAGCCCCTGGCATAGGGGCTGCCGCTCCATACACTGGAGTTCTGATCAATTCTATTAACAAAACTCCTGAAAAAGCAGTCCTCAGTTTCTCAGCTTTAAGGTAAAAATAAACATGTATTTGGCTGCTAACCTATCCATCTTTGTTGTCAGAAGCAAATGAAACTTACACATGCAACAACACGGATGAATCTCAAAAACACTGAGTGAAAGAAGCCAAACGGCCACACTCTATGACGCTGTTCACGTGGTGTCCACAAGTAAGAGGGGGCGCAATCAGAAAGTGGCCGCTGGCAGACGGGAAAGGGAAGGGAGGACTGACGGGAAAGAGGTACAACATGGAAATATTCCCCATCTTCTCTGGCGCGGGGTACATGGATGCGTACAATGGGGAAACATTCACTGAACTGAACACTTAGGACCTGTACATTTTATTGGATAGAAATCATGCCTCAACTTTTTAAAAATTTAAAAAGCAAATACATCCGTTTATGCTCTGGGTAACCTCAAGGAGGAACGTTATACACAGGTGATTTAGGAGAGGGAAGATTAGAATAATTGCCGGAGAAAATACGGAGACGAAGACTTCTAAGTTATGGTCCAGGGAGGACACACATATGTATTTATTCTTTTTATTAAAACCACACCGAAGAACAAAACCTGCTCCCCATCCACCCTTCTGCCTTGCATCTCACTGTCTCCTACCGTCTCACTTCTCTTCACTGGCTCATTCCTGCACTCATCCCGGGAGTCTGTGGTCTCTGCTTACAGCACGATACGAACGGAGTTAACAGAAAGAAGGCCTATGAATGCTCAATCAAAACAGCAATGTTTTTATTAAAGAGACCAGCAGCTGTGTGAGCAGGGACTTGTAAATGCATCTGTTCTACAGGATTTTATGTTTAATTCAATTTGTTCAAATGAGAGCAGCAAGGCCGTGGAACTATGGGGCTAGACAAGGAAATAGTTTTGCTCAACAGAATCCTACACTGAAAGGGGGGTCGTCAGAAAAGAATCATGCCTATTCATTCACTCACTTATTCACGCCGCCAGCCCTTAGTGAGCACCTATTCCATCCCAGCCATTGTGCACGGTGTCGGGAACACGAAGTCGCAGCACGGCCCGCTGGAGGTGGCAGACATCTGAACAGATGGTTACAACGCCCTGGCAGGTTCAATAACACACACGGGCCCGAGGTGGTACGCAGAAAGCACAGAGGAAAGGAAGATTTCCTTTGAAGGCTGAAGCTTTTCTGGAGCAAAGAGGCAGAAAGGGAGAATGAAAAGTGTCTCCCACCTACTCCCCACTCCGTACAGAAGGGAGCTTCAGCATATCCATAATGTTTCATTTCTGACTTTGGGTAGGGGGTGTGTAGCTGTTCCTTAGCTTATTCTCTTAGTCCCTTTCTCTGCCAAATAATTCATAATAAAAAATGTAGTGCCGTCCACCACACACTGCCTGCAGCCTTTAGAAACCCTCACCACCAGCAGCTCCTTCTCCCACAACAGATACCTTAGAATTGCCAGGTTAGCCCATCAGAAATGAAGATAAGCGGGAAGAGCCAGGCTTAGGAGTTCCCTTGTGATGGCTAAGGAGAAGGCCTGGGCAGGGCAAGGAGGAGGGCCCCAGATATCCAGCTATACTGGGGAATAAAAAAAAGATACAAAATGGTTACGTAGAACACAGTCCAACTTCCTTTTAAACACACACAGGAAAAAAACAGAATACAGCTTTGCCACAGAAACAACAGTTTATCACAAACAACTAACTCCATTCATTCTGATCACTATTCTCGCAACAGACATTTACTGAGCATTCGCTCCATGCCACCTACAGACAGAGACAAGAAGGTGGCTGCCTCCAAACTTCCTACAGTCATGTGGGAGGAGCGGGTCAGATGAGGCTGCCTCTGGAGGTCAAGCGACAGCCCCCACAACAAGGACGGGCACAGACACACCACACGGCACGCAATGGGGCTCACAGGAAACCAGCAAGCACTAAGCCTTGCAATGTATACCATTCTCACAGCTTACACCAATGAGCCTTGGAAGTTTTGCAAAATACATATGGGGAAAGAATGAAAAAATTTTTAATTATTAAAATGTTACTGTACTCTGTAATAGCTCATCTTGACTCAAGGAGTATGAAGTTCTCAGTAATTAGGATACAGCACTTGTTCTTCTATTCCATAAACAAGTTCAGTTGACCCTTGAACATCGTGGAAATTAAGGGGTCAGAACCCCCAGCCCCTGCACAATTGAAAATCCGCATCTACCTTTTGACTCCCCAAAAACTTAACTACAAATAGCCTACTTTAGAAGCCTTATCAATAACACAGTCAATCAACACATATTTTGTGATAAACTGTATTCTTACTATAAAGTAAGCTACAGAAAAGGTTATTAAGAAAATCATAAAGAAGAGAAAATATACTTACAGTGCTGTACTGTATTTATCAAAATAAACCTGAGCATAAGCGGGCCCGCACAGTTCAAACCTAAGTTGATCAAGATTGACCGTAATCACATCATCTCACTAGCACCTCCTAATAAGGAAAAAAAAAAAAAAACAACCAACGAAATTCTGGAACTGATTTAAAGTTCAAGGTGCCACTATCGTGCCAAAATAATACTGCCTTAAGCCAAAATGACTGATGGGAATGTGCTAGAGCCTCAAACCAAAGGTGGGCTTCTCATGAGTGGAGCAACTGTGTATAGCGTTCATATGCACCATACAACTCAGTTTCTTATTATTCCTGAACCGGTGCTAAAGGATCACTCTTCAGATCGATTTTTTGAAATCTTTATTTTTCCATCTTAAAAAAACTGTTTAATATAAAACGTATTTTAATATAAATTTTATATGTAATTATAAACGGAGTTCTCATAAAAAAATAAATAAATTTTATATGTATACACACACAAATATACACATATATGTAGCTAAGGGAATTTAAGGTATTTTTCAGATTAATTTTTTTTAACTGACTTTCCTCTCCTTTCTGCACTCCTGCTATAATTCAATGTGCTGTAAGAATAACAGTGCTGCTTACACACTTCTCGCACTTGAGAGTTTAAAGGTAAGGGACAAGACAGATTTGTGATGTTTTGATAGAGTGCGTTGCCATGGAAATGACTGGCTTGTTCCTTATGAAGCACCATGACCTCATTGCAAATGAAAAAGGAAGAGGATGATTTCTGAGGACTCAACTGAGAGAAAAATTAATAGTTAGAAAAAAATAATTCAAAAACTAAAGAGACAATCTGGAAAATACTGCAATGTCAAGTGCTATACTGATGTATTTTCAAAGAACTTTTAAAAGCTCGACCTCCAAAACAGGAATCCTATAATAAAAAAAAAAAAATGGTATAATACTAACGTGAGGATAAACCATTTAAATAACATGGACCTGTGGTTTCTAAATAAATACATGACAGCGTCAATCCTGACAGAGTGTGAGCAAAATCCTATGACTTTCTGTGGCTACATTATAAAATTAAATCCACATCAGACTTTTTCCTTCCTAAAAGCAGCCTGCTTTTCTCTCTCTCTCAATCTCTCTCTCTTTTTTTTTTTTTTCTGGTTCCCCTGTTTATACAGCTTATCCCTTATCACACTGACAAGACTGGGAACCACAGCAGATGGTCCCCCCAGACATAATTCTAACAGGTTTTTTGTGCAAACAAAAGATAAAGAAGGCTACAGCAATGATTTACTGATATCTAAAGTTGAAAACTGACAAAACACAAACTGCTTTTTTCTTATTGTTTGAACTGTTTATCCTTTAAACTACCAAGACAGATATGGCCAAAATTAAATATGATTTCAAAACTATAAAACCAAATACCCAGTTTTAACAGCTATTAAGTTTTGTCTTTGAGTTACCAAAATGTCCTAAATCACATGTTTTTTTAAACACTACCCACCATTCCCTTTGTACCAGCAGAAGAGGAAAATATTTGTAAATTTGTCTTATGAGTCCTACTTAGTTGCTATGTTGTGAAATAAACTACTCATCTGGATTTTTCTTAAGCAAGGAAAATGCATTTGAATTAAAAACTCCAAAACATTTTCCTCAAGAAAAACTAACTGAAGAATGAATTAACTGAACGAAATCTGGGATCTCGGTTGTAGGGCTAAAATGTATCTTATTTCAAAATAATCCACAAATTGAACATAACACAAAACCAAATGGAAAATGTCCCCCAAATTACTCATCCTTCAAGATTAAAGAATGTTTACACACCATAAAACAGAAGCTCCCTCACGACAATCTAATTGCAAAGAGCACTGTGTTTATGGTATACCTGAAAATCCAACAAGAGCCCCAAACGATAATATACAATGAAACTGACAAGCATCTGAAATAAACTACCCAGACATCAAGCAAAAACATACCAGACAGACCCACAGGGCTCTTTTAATGTAGGTCATGATTGTCAGACCATAGCAAAAACATGGTGACCCTTGATAAAAATTAACCTTGATTATATGTAATCATGCACATATTTTGCTCTCAGTAACCAGCCCTCTGAACTAAGTCCATAAAACTGCAAGAAGTGGAGGTCACAGTCTGCTGTGCACTACGTTTCACCAAAGAAAATGTCTGCCCGTTGTATTTCTGTCATTGGAGGTACAGGGATAGCTTCCATCAAAATAGCCAAAGACCCCTGAGGACTCCATAGTAACTCTTACTTTCCAAGAGGTCTTATTACTTCAGCAAAATGCACTTATTTTACAGTGTGTTTGTACAGATGTACAGATGACTCCATAAAAACCTACATGTGTACACAACATTCCAGTTAAACTCCTTGATCTTTCTAGAGGTATAACATGGCTGGTTTTTGTGGGAGAATTATAAAAGCAAGCAAATTAGAATCAGATCACAAACAGCAGCCCCAACCATGTAATCTCTTTTTGTAGAAATCACTCACAAAGTCTCTGACTGGGGGAGAGGTGGTGTTAAAATGCTGATTTTCTAATTGATCCATGCTAATATAAGCCTTTATGAAAACTCATAAGAGGACAAAAATTCCCCACATGGCAGAACAAAAATGAATATGTTCACATGATACAGACAATTTATCCACAGCTAGTTAATTCAGGTAGTGACAACATAACACTAATCAAGCCTGCATTGTAAATTTTAAAGTATGAGCCCGCTAGTTACACTGCCTTCCACAGCCACAAAGCAGATGTTTAATTCTGCCAGCCAGTCATCACACATGAGAACTGAAAACAGGACCAAGTGAGAGACTATGCTCAAATCAGTGTAAATCCATT
The DNA here is from genome assembly GCF_024610735.1 of Ursus americanus. Classification (NCBI taxonomy): domain Eukaryota; kingdom Metazoa; phylum Chordata; class Mammalia; order Carnivora; family Ursidae; genus Ursus; species Ursus americanus. Next base: position 23,416,157 of record NC_142158.1, on the reverse strand, counting down.
ACTACTGGAAGAGCGGTGGGTCAAAAAGTTCACCTCTGTAGGGCATACATCATTCAGTGGAAACAATAGGTGTTCTCTGTGCAATGTTTCCAAATCCAATCTAAATCCACTGTACCATGGGGAAAGCACAGATTTTTCTGATGTTAGGGATATCCAAGACCCAGGAAACTATAAAGGTATTAAGTATAATCTAACAGTTGTTATCTGATGGTCTATAACCTAAACCAAATATTATATTTATTTCTGAACAGAAAATAAATTCTATCAGACACAGAAGGAATCTAATTTTGATTTTTAAGCAAAAGTATGGCATTTATGATACCTCTAAGACAAAATATAAAAACATTATGCTGACATAGGAGATAGAAAGTAAACGCAGCACATGTTCTTTAAGCACATATTAGGTTCACCTGCATCTGCCATTGTTTTGGAGAATGGAAAACCCCCGTGCTAAAACATGTTTGCTAATAAATACAACTTGAGGTCTTTCTTTGGAATTAAACTGTTAGAGTGTTATGAAAACTGGCTTGTTATACAAAGCAACAATAGCATACTATTCTCATTATGGTCACTATACACATATTCTTAATACGTCAAGAGCCAACATTGACAAGCAAAGTAAAATAAGACCACCACTGAAATCCACAATGGAAATTTTCAATCTGAAAAAGCAGACCTAACATACTTTCTCAAAAAGGCAAACAGGAAATGTGTAACAATGAATTGTGCAACGTGGTCCTTAAAATCCTGAACTCACTGAATGTCATCATATTAGTAGGAGACTCTGGCTAAAAGCTAATTTAATACTTAAATGTTAATATAATTTCCCCATTACTACATCTGCCATGAATGTTTTTTCAACCAATAAAAGCAAGTTTAGAAAATGGTACGTAAGAAAAGAAAAATCCTCCAGCAATATCCTTGTTACATAGATAGTCACAAATACACACTATTTCCTAGCCTAGTTTATTAAAAATTAGTACCACGCTTTCAAAAACTTGCGATTATTTGAGCAGAATTAAAGAAAGGAATTAGCTTAATAAAAGTATCTAAAAACAATATAACTGAAATTAGGCTACTGTCTTGCCAGGCATGAATATATAAAAAGAGTAATTTTATTTAAAACATGCAAAAACTAAATCCTAAAATAATCAATTTCTTCAGCCACCACAGGACAAGTGAGTCACAAAAACAGCACTGGATAAATATTGTTACAAATACCACAATGTGGACCCATACATATGATAAATAAAGTATAAGAAAGCACTCAGCATTTCTATGTAAACTGCTTCTGAAGGATTATTATGGAATGCACACACTGGCTGAACTTAAAGTGTTCGGGTTTTAAACATTAATTTACTTTGACTATGTGCATGTCAAAATGAAAGATTGCTGTCTGGATGCAGACGGGCTGTATTAATATTGAGCACGGGCCTTCACTTCAGGTCAGCAGTCACTCCGAGTCGACTTCAGCAAGTGGTCAGAGTAATGTACTCATTAAAATGTATGTGTTACAAGGTTATCTCCCCAAAACAGCTCTCAAATAGAGGTAGCCTTGAAACTTAAGCATTAGATATGCTAGAACCAACCTCTAATTGTCACAAGTCTGGAGAAAATTGAACTTACTCTCTCTACCTAATAACCAATAAATTTAGTTGCTTTCATCAGTATCTTGGGAGAAGTCAGAGTTTTAAATTATACGAAGCTAACCAGGCTGCCTCCGACAGAGTTAAATGCTCTTGAACCAACCTACACAGACTGGAGGATCATTTTAAACCTTGAAGCCAAATGCGACTTTTCTTCATTTTGGATGCCTCACCGTATTTCTTAATGAAGTAAAATGTTATTCCTTTCATTTTTATTAACTCTATTCAAATTATTTTCCACTTTGGTGAGATAATAAATTTCAATTCTCCAGACTAAAGGCTGACATACCAAACAGGTTTCTCCCCCAGATTAAAAAAAATTACATCGGACCTTCAGCATATACAACGGCATGAGTAACTACCCCCAAAAAGCTCAAATACTTTTTAATTACTTTTCAGCATCAAGGATAAATCTTCCCCGTTTATACCTGGTCCGCTGAAACAAGATCGTTCTCTAGCTCAGACATTCATTCCTCTCTCTCCCAAGTCACCCAATTATTTCCACTAACAGATAATTCTTCATTTTAATAACATTTTTAACATATATAAACTATGGTCTTTGCAAGTATGTTTTTCCTCCAAAAAATGCTGATTCACTTTGTACATAAAAGCAGACATCATCCCCAAATTTGTAACTGATCATTTTGCATTGCTTCATTTCCTCATTATCCACCCCATTACTAGATAAGGGGAAGAACAGGGAGAAGGATAGGTCAACAAAGACAGGAGAAATAGGGATCTTCTCACAAGTATGAGACCATATCTGTCTTTTTCACTGACAAATACACAGCACCTAACAGCAGGTAACAATCTCTAATGAAAAAATGAATTTATGAAGAACAAGAGAATACTGGAGTTGAACTCGCTCATTTTATACAGAAGTAAACTGAGGCCCAGAAAGATTAAATGGCTTGGCTAAGATCACAAGGCAGGTTGGTCAACCTGACACAGAGTCTCACTCAATGGATACTACTCTCTAACACCAACATTTTTCTTATTCGTTCTCCCACCTACAGCACTTACTCTTTAAAATCAACACAACCCTCTTTTCTAGAGATTTACATAGGTTTCCCCTTTATAGAAATAAAGGTGGAAAGTAATCCCTTCCCAAACAGGGAGCCAATTTTCTAAAACTTCCCATAGCAAAAGAATCTATTTTGGGGTAATTTTAAGATCTAAGGGAAGAATAGAATAGAGAGACCATAAGTAGAAAAAGAGCCCATGGCACCTGGGTGGCTCAGTCAGTTGGGCATGCAACTCTTAGTCTCGGCTCAGGTCTTGTTATCAGGGTCGTGGTTCAGGCCCCACATACATTTAAAGAGAGAGAGAGAGAGAGAGAGAGAGAATGAAAGAAAGAAGAACAAACCCATGAAAGCCCCTATCAAAAATTTTTTAATTTGCTACTACTTAATAAAGATATTGCACTAAAAGAAAAGACTAAGTGACATTTTACCCTTTCAGTTCATAATGATGAACACTGCATTTTTAAGGCCAACTATCCTTTGCTTTTGAGAAAATTCAGGATCTCCCTTCTACAGTCTCATTCAAACATGAGAAAATTTTTTGACTTGCAACAGATAAAATACATTCTAAAGTGCTTTCGCTGTATCTAAAACATTTATAAGCCCAATCAATTACTTTAATACTATAATAGATTCCTATATTTCTGGGGTCCCACAAGGTCCCAGGGACACTTCAACACAGATCTCAACTTTCTCCTGGCTCTCAAATACAAGATGGTAAATACTAGGGCCCAAAAGTATCTCTGTCTTCCAGGCTGAAAGGTTAAAACCTCTACCGTGGGACCTATCAGCCATTTTTCTTCCTCCTGAATTCCCAACCCTCAATATCCTCTTTTCTAAATTATCTCAAAAAGGGGTGATTTAAATATACCTAAGAAAAAAAATCTAATGACCCTGAAAGATTACATAAACATCAACTTAATACAATCTACTGGAACTTCACACAAAGGGAAATTGTACTGGGAGTGGAGGAAGAACCTTCAAATTTGGTAGCTAGTTTCATACTCAGATAAAGGATTTCTCCATCCTCTAGAATACCTTTGGTTTAAAACAGCACAGCACCAGAATTAAAGCATTCGAGTGGCTGGCAGTCAATGCTAATTAGTATGACATGCTTAGACTTATCAGATGGCCCATGACCTATACCCATAATGAAATCTAACTCCAAATGTTCTTGACCAAAGTAAAAAAGCATTTCTTTGGCAGGTGGCGGAAGGAATGATGAGTCAGGAAGAAATACTCAACACTGGCCAGATGCCTTAAGGTATCACCAGTAAGAACAGGAAAATTAAAAGAACCAATTGAAGAAACTAACAAAGAACAATGTGCCCATTTTATTTAGTCACTTTAAGCATGAAATCTATACTCACAGTGCCCATGAATCACAACATTTGTAAAGCACAAATAAGGCCATTTACTGTGGTCAGGCTCATAAAAGAGTCCCAAAAACCTATAAAAGAACTATTTGAACTAGAAAAATGCTAAATTTAATTCTTTCAGGTGGCAAGAAATCGTCAGTGATTTCCACCTAAGAGTAAAAAGAAGAGCAACGCAAATGAGAAACCAACTCTGCATATGATTGCTCAGTACATTTTACTTGTTCCTCATGAATGACACGAATATGGATATTAATTCATTCAGCAAACACTGAGAGCTTATTATAGGCCAAACATGGTAGTTGGTCGTATGAATATAAAAGCCGTACTCAAGTTCAGCCTAATAGGACAGAGAGAGGGTTGTGAACACATAATCCCAACAGAGTCTAATAAGTGCTACAAACAGAGATAAAGATAATCTTGGTGAAAGGAGTGTGTTAAGGACGAGCCGGACGGGGGGGAGGGGGAGAGAGGAGGGAGGAGCAGAGTTAGAAATGTCCAAAAAGGATTCACACCTGACATTTCTTAATGTAGTGCTTTACCTCTTTCCAAGTATGAGAACGTATGTGAAAAAACATGACCTGTCCCTCATACCTCTGGAACAATCAAGATGGGTTATTCCATAGATGAGAAGTAAAAAAATAAAATGGAAATAAGTTCACTGAAAAAAGATAAATAAGTTCACTAACAATGTCATCTTTGAAGCAAAACCTCAAATCTTCCAACTCCTAATCCCTTTTCCTCCTGTGAAATCACTCCATTCTGCCTTGCCGGCTGCCCAAAGAAGCCACCTATTATATGTTACCTCGATATCCTATTTAGCCTCATTTCCTAATTAACACTCACCATCAAAACCCATGTGCAAGAGAGAAACGCAAAACCATTTAAGTAGATTAAAATGAATTAAACACGTTTAAAGTTCCAGTTTGTTTCGGAGATTCAAATTTAAAACATTTCTATATAACTGAATTTTCTTTAATAGTTAATAATAGCTAACACTTATCAACCATATATTAATTTTCTCAACCCTGTAACCCATTTTAGAGACGAGGAACCACAAGCTCAGAGAGGTCTGAGTAATACTTACTCAGTTATGCCAAGCATGCTAATTTAAAAATTATCCCAGGTTTTTCAGACATTTGAATTGGTCAGTGTCTTTCAGATCGAAGTGAGACCCAAAATTGGGAAACAACAATTTCAAGGCAAAGCTAAAGGAGCATTACACTTGCAGATCAAGGGCTAAATACAAGAGGTTAATTAAAAAAAAAAAAAAAGAAAAAGAAAATCTCTCCTAGGATAAATACTTTCTATGGAAAAGATAAAAATAATTTATAAGGAGTTTCTGGGAAGAAGTGAATTAATTATACTTAAGTAATACAAATTTTTATTTTCCTTCTGTGAAGTTTTTATTGTAACAAATTTTTTAAAAATATTTTCGTTTTCACATATGTTTTAGACCTTGGTCATCCTTATCCCTTTTTCTACCATGAGGCCTTGAAATTCTCAACCACATACAGCAGTTTCCTACCATGGGGATTTTTAGACACATAATCTTCAAAGTGTACAGAATAGAAAAAGGGTTATAATAAAATGGTTTACTTCTTAAAAACTGCCTATGCCACCTATTTCTCATTCTTGTAATATTTTCTGACATTTTTCAAAAATTTTTTTAAAAATCAAAAGGTATTAACAAGGCCTTGCTTAATAATACCAATGACCCAACTCTCTTTCCTGATTAAAAGCTGACAGTATCTGGAGTACTTACTACTCTGAGTGAATACTCAGATATAACAGTCTTATGAAAATTATGTCCATTTTATAATTGCCTCTATTACCAATGCATGCTTAAAGAAAGGGATTCTGAGATACATTTTCTTGTTCTTTTCCAGTTCCTGACACAGACTGGGGAGGGGTACCATGGACTAACAAGCACATTCAACCAACGCAGATTACTGAAATTAAAAAGCTGTAACATATTAACATACCTAGGCCACACAGAAGTGTCACAAGGTAAAAACATCAGCATAAATTAGCACATTATTATAAGGCATCTACAGGAGCCAGATAAAATCTCCATGACAGATCTTTTTTCATAACAAATATATAATGCTATTTGATTGGCTTTCTTTTAATTACAAGTATTATTTGCAGTAAAAGTATTGCTTGGGTAACATCACATTTTACTCCGTCAGCTTCCCTGAGAAGGAAATTTGGAATTAGGGAGAGCCTGGGTGTGTGGGGGGTTGGGGAGGGTGGAGAAGGGGAATTCTGTTTAAAGCATTTTGGGGACACTTGGTATCTTTCTCCATTTTGTATTTTTGCAGGAATAGAGGGTTTTTTAAAAGTCAATTCTGAATGCATTTTTCTAATTTCCCTATAAAAATCTGAAAGCACAAAGTCATTTAAGAAAATAAACCTTCATTATTTACCAAATCCACAGAATTTTTACATACACACACACACACACACACACACACACACAAAGGGGAGAGAGCAGATCAGTTTCTCGCTGTTTTAAATAATTAAAACATTATTTTTTAATCTCTACAATAATAGTATCCTACAAGTATGGGGTCTGAGGTATTAAAGTGTCATAATACATCCCTTCTATTTTTCATACTATTCATAGCTCACAGAACAGTTGTCAAATACTGGAAGAAAATATCTAAATAATAGTCTTTAGCTACTAGAACAGTTGCTGAATAATCAAATCCTTCTTTAATTATGCATTTTTAAACAATTCAGACAAATCACATATGTATCCTATTACTAACGTCAACAAAGGCAGCAACAAGAGTGAATACTTAAATATAAGCACACACACTCTCATGAACATAAAACAACCTCTAACTGCCATGTATGTCCTCACTTCCCCCAAACTACATACAGTCAGTAACTGAAACGATCACGTCAGAGGTCTAAGGATGACTTTTTCAAGAAAAAAAGAGGCAAACTCTTTACTTCTAAGTCCTGCTCCTTAGAAAATGGTATTTAAGGAAAATTAACAAAAACTCAAAAGTACAAGTTATGTTAACTTGAAACATTTTTCTAGTTTTCAATAAAGGAAACAGTGGAAGCACACTCGCAATTACCTTAGGTTTTTTAACCCTGCCCCTCAAACAAGAGTCAAGCATTTTATAATATTAGTAACAGAGGTGTCCTATGCTTTTACTTCCAGTAAAAATTACTGACAAATTCTGTTCATATGGAAAACCAACTACAGACAGCTTTGACTGGACATAAAAACATCCTACTTGTATTCTCCTGCTCGGGTCATAAACTATGTTGGATGCATTACGTTCCATGAATGAACAATCAGGAGGTTTTCGCCTGACCGTATGGGAAGTATATGCACCGCATGCTGCTAAATAAATGACCCTCACCTTTAGTCACATTGCTGTTATCTAATTTTTGCATTTCTCACCTGAGAAGCTATTCATAGAACCTAGATTCTCCTTTCATCACATTACTGCCAGTAGGAAATTCAAGCAAGGACAGATTTTCTAAATTTTCAGAGGTACTTTTAACATAAAATAACATTCCAGAATGGATAAACCTACGTGGTGTGACCTAAAAGCCCACACAAATCATTTATTTATGGCTGTTACGTTTTAATCACTGGATTGTTTTTAGAGGCTGAAAAAAATTAATGGTTTTTGCTATACAAAAGCAACTATGTTTTCCATGAAACATTAGCTGTCACATTAATACAAGGTTTTATCATTAATTATACTGATTATACAGGAGTTTATGTCTACAAAATGTTAAATATCTGAATATCCAAACCATTTCAAAATAAAAATGAAACCTGGTCCTAGTAAACCCTACATGAATTAAAGATCCATTTACAAAACAGAAAATTAAATGTAAAAAATATAACCTCAATTTAATACATTTGCAGATAAAACATCCAACACATGTTCTCATCAAAAAGCAAATTAAAATATTAAACATAGGTCAACAGTGCCACCTTTTGGTATACTTAGAAATTGAGCTTCTAAATTGTAGAAAAACATCTTTAATGCAACACAGATGAAAGAGTAAAGCAAGGAATTCAAAAACCATCAGTTTACAGTTTAATAACATTAAACCTTAATAAATAAATGAGTTATTTACCTTTTAAATTATAAATATTTTTGAAAACTAAAACATTACATGTTTACATGTTTTCACTTCAATTTCATGAGGCTGTTTGAACATCACTTCATGAAAGAAAGAAAGAAAGAAAGAAAGAAAGAAAGAAAGAAAGAAAGAAAGAAAGAAAAAGAACGAACAAACAGAACTGACAAGGCTCAGAAAGTTTTAATGACTGATCCAAACATCCCTCAGGTGAGAATGGCTGAGCCATCACTAGCTCAAAATTGCTAGTTTTTAAATTCCCATATTAATTCCTAAAACATTATAGAATAAGTCAAATCCTAAAATTATCCTATGTTGCAATTAATGCACACATTTCTACCCTGTGGAAGATTTTGCAAAATAGTTCTTGTTTTTACAGTGCTTGTTGCAGACATGTGCAAATGGAAACACATTTATGTTTACATTCCTCCATGAAGGCTACACAAACATGGACTGCACTCACAGAGCACTTCACGCATCACAAACACAACCACCACCACCTCTTCATCCAGTACCATCTTCTTCCTATCTCTGCTGAGAGAAAAACCTTCACTGGAAACTCAAAGCCTTCTCGCTACCTTCCCCGCCCCATCTCAGGAGATTTATGGCTTGCATGTGATTTGCAACTCACCAAAGTCACAAGATTAAAAGCTGCTACTGAAGAGATGGAAATGATAAGCTTCAAATACTCTCCCCTAAAGCTTCTCTGCCTTAATTTGATCTCATATTTAGAAGTCTGTGTACCATTTTCAATGCCTTCCATTTTTACATCTTTCAGCGATTTCCTGACTGGTTTTGTAAGACCTATAACGTACAGTGTTCAAGAACACCCTCACAGGTCCTTTGTTCTTCCCAGCTAGCTAACAACTCAGCTCTCACACACAGAGCACAAAATATTCCCGATGATTTTTGTCTTTAATTCGCTTGTTACCATGAATTTTACTCAAACCGCACTCAAGTACTTCCTTACAGAGACTTCAAAATCATAGTTAATATGTAACGATTCCATCTTAAATGACATAGCAACTAAATCAAAAAGACATTGACAAAGAAAACAGCTAATATAATGATAGTTAAAAAATGGTTGTGGAACGGGGCTCCTGGGTGGCACAGCGGTTAAGCATCTGCCTTCGGCTCAGGGCGTGATCCCGGCGTTCTGGGATCGAGCCCCACATCGGGCTCCTCCACTATGAGCCTGCTTCTTCCTCTCCCACTCCCCCTGCTTGTGTTCCCTCTCTCGCTGGCTGTCTCTCTGTCGAATAAATAAATAAAATCT